>NW_028115654.1:0-72500 GCF_964273445.1 Streptopelia decaocto
TGTCCCAATTCTTCCCATTCCCATTGAAACTTTTCAAATCCCTCTCAAAACTGTTGAAATCCTATTGAAAGTTTGAAACTTCTCTCTAGAATTTTTAAAATCCACTTCAAAATGTTTACAATTTCACGTCAAAATTGCTAAAATTCCAGTTGAAATTTTTTCAAAGTCCCTGAAAATTTTTCCAATTTTTGTCCCAATTCTTCCCATTCCCATTGAAACTTTTCAAATCCCTCTCAAAATTGTTGAAATTCTCTTGAAGCTTTTAAAATTCTCTCTAGAATTTTCAAAATCCATGTCCACATGTTTACAATTTCACGTCAAAAAATGCTAAAATTCCAGTTGAAATTTTTTCAAAGTCCCTTAAAAATTTTCCAATTTTTGTCCCAATTCTTCCCATTCCCATTGAAACTTTTCAAATCCCTCTCAAAATTGTTGAAATTCTGTTGAAGCTTTTAAAATTCTCTCTAGAATTTTCAAAATCCATGGCCACATGTTTACAATTTCACGTCAAAAAATTGCTAAAATTCCAGTTGAAATTTTTTCAAAGTCCCTTAAAAATTTTCCAATTTTTGTCCCAATTCTTCCCATTCCCATTGAAACTTTTCAAATCCCTCTCAAAATTGTTGAAATTCTGTTGAAGCTTTTAAAATTCTCTCTAGAATTTTTAAAATCCACTTCAAAATGTTTACAATTTCACGTCAAAAAATGGCTAAAATTCCAGTTGAAATTTTTTCAAAGTCCCTGAAAAAATTTCCAATTTTTGTCCCAATTCTTCCCATTCCCATTGAAACTTTTCAAATCCCTCTCAAAATTGTTGAAATTCTCTTGAAGCTTTTAAAATTCTCTCTAGAATTTTCAAAATCCATGGCCACATGTTTACAATTTCACGTCAAAAAATTGCTAAAATTCCAGTTGAAATTTTTTCAAAGTCCCTGAAAAATTTTCCAATTTTTGTCCCAATTCTTCCCATTCCCATTGAAACTTTTCAAATCCCTCTCAAAATTGTTGAAATTCTCTTGAAGCTTTTAAAATTCTCTCTAGAATTTTCAAAATCCATGGCCACATGTTTACAATTTCACGTCAAAAAATGGCTAAAATTCCAGTTGCAATTTTTTCAAAGTCCCTTAAAAGTTTTCCAATTTTTGTCCCAATTCTTCCCATTCCCATTGAAACTTTTCAAATCCCTCTCAAAATTGTTGAAATTCTGTTGAAGCTTTTAAAATTCTCTCTAGAATTTTCAAAATCCATGGCCACATGTTTACAATTTCACGTCAAAAAATGGCTAAAATTCCAGTTGAAATTTTTTCAAAGTCCCTGAAAAATTTTCCAATTTTTGTCCCAATTCTTCCCATTCCCATTGAAACTTTTCAAATCCCTCTCAAAATTGTGGAAATTCTGTTGAAGCTTTTAAAATTCTCTCTAGAATTTTCAAAATCCATGGCCACATGTTTACAATTTCACGTCAAAAAATTGCTAAAATTCCAGTTGAAATTTCGTCAAAGTCCCTGAAAAATTTTCCAATTTTTGTCCCAATTCTTCCCATTCCCATTGAAACTTTTCAAATCCCTCTCAAAATTGTTGAAATTCTGTTGAAGCTTTTAAAATTCTCTCTAGAATTTTCAAAATCCATGTCCACATGTTTACAATTTCACATAAAAAAATTGCTAAAATTCCAGTTGAAATTTTTTCAAAGTCCCTTAAAAATTTTCCAATTTTTGTCCCAATTCTTCCCATTCCCATTGAAACTTTTCAAATCCCTCTCAAAGCTGTTGAAATCCTATTGAAAGTTTGAAACTTCTCTCTAGAATTTTTAAAATCCACTTCAAAATGTTTACAATTTCACGTCAAAATTGCTAAAATTCCAGTTGAAATTTTTTCAAAGTCCCTTAAAAATTTTCCAATTTTCGTCCCAATTCTTCCCATTCCCATTGAAACTTTTCAAATCCCTCTCAAAATTGTTGAAATTCTCTTGAAGCTTTTAAAATTCTCTCTAGAATTTTCAAAATCCATGGCCACATGTTTACAATTTCACGTCAAAATTGCTAAAATTCCAGTTGAAATTTTTTCAAAGTCCCTTCAAAATTTTCCAATTTTTGTCCCAATTCTTCCCATTCCCATTGAAACTTTTCAAATCCCTCTCAAAATTGTTGAAATTCTCTTGAAGCTTTTAAAATTCTCTCTAGAATTTTCAAAATCCATGGCCACATGTTTACAATTTCACGTCAAAAAATGGCTAAAATTCCAGTTGAAATTTTTTCAAAGTCCCTTAAAAATTTTCCAATTTTTGTCCCAATTCTTCCCATTCCCATTGAAACTTTTCAAATCCCTCTCAAAACTGTTGAAATCCTATTGAAAGTTTGAAACTTCTCTCTAGAATTTTTAAAATCCACTTCAAAATGTTTACAATTTCACGTCAAAATTGCTAAAATTCCAGTTGAAATTTTTTCAAAGTCCCTGAAAATTTTTCCAATTTTTGTCCCAATTCTTCCCATTCCCATTGAAACTTTTCAAATCCCTCTCAAAATTGTTGAAATTCTCTTGAAGCTTTTAAAATTCTCTCTAGAATTTTCAAAATCCATGTCCACATGTTTACAATTTCACGTCAAAAATGCTAAAATTCCAGTTGAAATTTTTTCAAAGTCCCTTAAAAATTTTCCAATTTTTGTCCCAATTCTTCCCATTCCCATTGAAACTTTTCAAATCCCTCTCAAAATTGTTGAAATTCTGTTGAAGCTTTTAAAATTCTCTCTAGAATTTTCAAAATCCATGGCCACATGTTTACAATTTCACGTCAAAAAATTGCTAAAATTCCAGTTGAAATTTTTTCAAAGTCCCTTAAAAATTTTCCAATTTTTGTCCCAATTCTTCCCATTCCCATTGAAACTTTTCAAATCCCTCTCAAAATTGTTGAAATTCTGTTGAAGCTTTTAAAATTCTCTCTAGAATTTTTAAAATCCACTTCAAAATGTTTACAATTTCACGTCAAAAAGTGGCTAAAATTCCAGTTGAAATTTTTTCAAAGTCCCTGAAAAATTTTCCAATTTTTGTCCCAATTCTTCCCATTCCCATTGAAACTTTTCAAATCCCTCTCAAAATTGTTGAAATTCTCTTGAAGCTTTTAAAATTCTCTCTAGAATTTTCAAAATCCATGGCCACATGTTTACAATTTCACGTCAAAAAATGGCTAAAATTCCAGTTGCAATTTTTTCAAAGTCCCTTAAAAGTTTTCCAATTTTTGTCCCAATTCTTCCCATTCCCATTGAAACTTTTCAAATCCCTCTCAAAATTGTTGAAATTCTGTTGAAGCTTTTAAAATTCTCTCTAGAATTTTCAAAATCCATGGCCACATGTTTACAATTTCACGTCAAAAAATGGCTAAAATTCCAGTTGAAATTTTTTCAAAGTCCCTGAAAAATTTTCCAATTTTTGTCCCAATTCTTCCCATTCCCATTGAAACTTTTCAAATCCCTCTCAAAACTGTTGAAATCCTATTGAAAGTTTGAAACTTCTCTCTAGAATTTTTAAAATCCACTTCAAAATGTTTACAATTTCACGTCAAAATTGCTAAAATTCCAGTTGAAATTTTTTCAAAGTCCCTTAAAAATTTTCCAATTTTCGTCCCAATTCTTCCCATTCCCATTGAAACTTTTCAAATCCCTCTCAAAATTGTTGAAATTCTCTTGAAGCTTTAAAATTCTCTCTAGAATTTTCAAAATCCATGTCCACATGTTTACAATTTCACGTCAAAAAATGCTAAAATTCCAGTTGAAATTTTTTCAAAGTCCCTTAAAAATTTTCCAATTTTTGTCCCAATTCTTCCCATTCCCATTGAAACTTTTCAAATCCCTCTCAAAAATTGTTGAAATTCTGTTGAAGCTTTTAAAATTCTCTCTAGAATTTTCAAAATCCATGTCCACATGTTTACAATTTCACGTAAAATAATGGCTAAAATTCCAGTTGAAATTTTGTCAAAGTCCCTGAAAAATTTTCCAATTTTTGTCCCAATTCTTCCCATTCCCATTGAAACTTTTCAAATCCCTCTCAAAACTGTTGAAATCCTATTGAAAGTTTGAAACTTCTCTCTAGAATTTTTAAAATCCACTTCAAAATGTTTACAATTTCACGTCAAAAAATGCTAAAATTCCAGTTGAAATTTTTTCAAAGTCCCCTGAAAATTTTTCCAATTTTTGTCCCAATTCTTCCCATTCCCATTGAAACTTTTCAAATCCCTCTCAAAATTGTTGAAATTCTGTTGAAGCTTTTAAAATTCTCTCTAGAATTTTCAAAATCCATGTCCACATGTTTACAATTTCACCTAAAATAATGGCTAAAATTCCAGTTGAAATTTTTTCAAAGTCCCTTAAAAATTTTCCAATTTTTGTCCCAATTCTTCCCATTCCCATTGAAACTTTTCAAATCCCTCTCAAAATTGTTGAAATTCTCTTGAAGCTTTTAAAATTCTCTCTAGAATTTTCAAAATCCATGGCCACATGTTTACAATTTCACGTCAAAAAATTGCTAAAATTCCAGTTGAAATTTTTTCAAAGTCCCTGAAAAATTTTCCAATTTTTGTCCCAATTCTTCCCATTCCCATTGAAACTTTTCAAATCCCTCTCAAAATTGTTGAAATTCTCTTGAAGCTTTTAAAATTCTCTCTAGAATTTTCAAAATCCATGGCCACATGTTTACAATTTCACGTCAAAAAATGGCTAAAATTCCAGTTGCAATTTTTTCAAAGTCCCTTAAAAGTTTTCCAATTTTTGTCCCAATTCTTCCCATTCCCATTGAAACTTTTCAAATCCCTCTCAAAATTGTTGAAATTCTGTTGAAGCTTTTAAAATTCTCTCTAGAATTTTCAAAATCCATGGCCACATGTTTACAATTTCACGTCAAAAAATGGCTAAAATTCCAGTTGAAATTTTTTCAAAGTCCCTGAAAAATTTTCCAATTTTTGTCCCAATTCTTCCCATTCCCATTGAAACTTTTCAAATCCCTCTCAAAATTGTGGAAATTCTGTTGAAGCTTTTAAAATTCTCTCTAGAATTTTCAAAATCCATGGCCACATGTTTACAATTTCACGTCAAAAAATTGCTAAAATTCCAGTTGAAATTTCGTCAAAGTCCCTGAAAAATTTTCCAATTTTTGTCCCAATTCTTCCCATTCCCATTGAAACTTTTCAAATCCCTCTCAAAATTGTTGAAATTCTGTTGAAGCTTTTAAAATTCTCTCTAGAATTTTCAAAATCCATGTCCACATGTTTACAATTTCACATAAAAAAATTGCTAAAATTCCAGTTGAAATTTTTTCAAAGTCCCTTAAAAATTTTCCAATTTTTGTCCCAATTCTTCCCATTCCCATTGAAACTTTTCAAATCCCTCTCAAAGCTGTTGAAATCCTATTGAAAGTTTGAAACTTCTCTCTAGAATTTTTAAAATCCACTTCAAAATGTTTACAATTTCACGTCAAAATTGCTAAAATTCCAGTTGAAATTTTTTCAAAGTCCCTTAAAAATTTTCCAATTTTCGTCCCAATTCTTCCCATTCCCATTGAAACTTTTCAAATCCCTCTCAAAATTGTTGAAATTCTCTTGAAGCTTTTAAAATTCTCTCTAGAATTTTCAAAATCCATGGCCACATGTTTACAATTTCACGTCAAAATTGCTAAAATTCCAGTTGAAATTTTTCAAAGTCCCTTCAAAATTTTCCAATTTTTGTCCCAATTCTTCCCATTCCCATTGAAACTTTTCAAATCCCTCTCAAAATTGTTGAAATTCTCTTGAAGCTTTTAAAATTCTCTCTAGAATTTTCAAAATCCATGGCCACATGTTTACAATTTCACGTCAAAAAATGGCTAAAATTCCAGTTGAAATTTTTTCAAAGTCCCTTAAAAATTTTCCAATTTTTGTCCCAATTCTTCCCATTCCCATTGAAACTTTTCAAATCCCTCTCAAAACTGTTGAAATCCTATTGAAAGTTTGAAACTTCTCTCTAGAATTTTTAAAATCCACTTCAAAATGTTTACAATTTCACGTCAAAATTGCTAAAATTCCAGTTGAAATTTTTTCAAAGTCCCTGAAAATTTTTCCAATTTTTGTCCCAATTCTTCCCATTCCCATTGAAACTTTTCAAATCCCTCTCAAAATTGTTGAAATTCTCTTGAAGCTTTTAAAATTCTCTCTAGAATTTTCAAAATCCATGTCCACATGTTTACAATTTCACGTCAAAAAATGCTAAAATTCCAGTTGAAATTTTTTCAAAGTCCCTTAAAAATTTTCCAATTTTTGTCCCAATTCTTCCCATTCCCATTGAAACTTTTCAAATCCCTCTCAAAATTGTTGAAATTCTGTTGAAGCTTTTAAAATTCTCTCTAGAATTTTCAAAATCCATGGCCACATGTTTACAATTTCACGTCAAAAAATTGCTAAAATTCCAGTTGAAATTTTTTCAAAGTCCCTTAAAAATTTTCCAATTTTTGTCCCAATTCTTCCCATTCCCATTGAAACTTTTCAAATCCCTCTCAAAATTGTTGAAATTCTGTTGAAGCTTTTAAAATTCTCTCTAGAATTTTTAAAATCCACTTCAAAATGTTTACAATTTCACGTCAAAAAATGGCTAAAATTCCAGTTGAAATTTTTTCAAAGTCCCTGAAAAATTTTCCAATTTTTGTCCCAATTCTTCCCATTCCCATTGAAACTTTTCAAATCCCTCTCAAAATTGTTGAAATTCTCTTGAAGCTTTTAAAATTCTCTCTAGAATTTTCAAAATCCATGGCCACATGTTTACAATTTCACGTCAAAAAATGGCTAAAATTCCAGTTGCAATTTTTTCAAAGTCCCTTAAAAGTTTTCCAATTTTTGTCCCAATTCTTCCCATTCCCATTGAAACTTTTCAAATCCCTCTCAAAATTGTTGAAATTCTGTTGAAGCTTTTAAAATTCTCTCTAGAATTTTCAAAATCCATGGCCACATGTTTACAATTTCACGTCAAAAAATGGCTAAAATTCCAGTTGAAATTTTTTCAAAGTCCCTGAAAAATTTTCCAATTTTTGTCCCAATTCTTCCCATTCCCATTGAAACTTTTCAAATCCCTCTCAAAACTGTTGAAATCCTATTGAAAGTTTGAAACTTCTCTCTAGAATTTTTAAAATCCACTTCAAAATGTTTACAATTTCACGTCAAAATTGCTAAAATTCCAGTTGAAATTTTTTCAAAGTCCCTTAAAAATTTTCCAATTTTCGTCCCAATTCTTCCCATTCCCATTGAAACTTTTCAAATCCCTCTCAAAATTGTTGAAATTCTCTTGAAGCTTTTAAAATTCTCTCTAGAATTTTCAAAATCCATGTCCACATGTTTACAATTTCACGTCAAAAAATGCTAAAATTCCAGTTGAAATTTTTTCAAAGTCCCTTAAAAATTTTCCAATTTTTGTCCCAATTCTTCCCATTCCCATTGAAACTTTTCAAATCCCTCTCAAAATTGTTGAAATTCTGTTGAAGCTTTTAAAATTCTCTCTAGAATTTTCAAAATCCATGTCCACATGTTTACAATTTCACGTAAAATAATGGCTAAAATTCCAGTTGAAATTTTGTCAAAGTCCCTGAAAAATTTTCCAATTTTTGTCCCAATTCTTCCCATTCCCATTGAAACTTTTCAAATCCCTCTCAAAACTGTTGAAATCCTATTGAAAGTTTGAAACTTCTCTCTAGAATTTTTAAAATCCACTTCAAAATGTTTACAATTTCACGTCAAAAAATGCTAAAATTCCAGTTGAAATTTTTTCAAAGTCCCTGAAAATTTTTCCAATTTTTGTCCCAATTTTTCCCATTCCCATTGAAACTTTTCAAATCCCTCTCAAAATTGTTGAAATTCTGTTGAAGCTTTTAAAATTCTCTCTAGAATTTTCAAAATCCATGTCCACATGTTTACAATTTCACCTAAAATAATGGCTAAAATTCCAGTTGAAATTTTTTCAAAGTCCCTTAAAAATTTTCCAATTTTTGTCCCAATTCTTCCCATTCCCATTGAAACTTTTCAAATCCCTCTCAAAATTGTTGAAATTCTCTTGAAGCTTTTAAAATTCTCTCTAGAATTTTCAAAATCCATGGCCACATGTTTACAATTTCACGTCAAAAAATTGCTAAAATTCCAGTTGAAATTTTTTCAAAGTCCCTGAAAAATTTTCCAATTTTTGTCCCAATTCTTCCCATTCCCATTGAAACTTTTCAAATCCCTCTCAAAATTGTTGAAATTCTCTTGAAGCTTTTAAAATTCTCTCTAGAATTTTCAAAATCCATGGCCACATGTTTACAATTTCACGTCAAAAAATGGCTAAAATTCCAGTTGCAATTTTTTCAAAGTCCCTTAAAAGTTTTCCAATTTTTGTCCCAATTCTTCCCATTCCCATTGAAACTTTTCAAATCCCTCTCAAAATTGTTGAAATTCTGTTGAAGCTTTTAAAATTCTCTCTAGAATTTTCAAAATCCATGGCCACATGTTTACAATTTCACGTCAAAAAATGGCTAAAATTCCAGTTGAAATTTTTTCAAAGTCCCTGAAAAATTTTCCAATTTTTGTCCCAATTCTTCCCATTCCCATTGAAACTTTTCAAATCCCTCTCAAAATTGTGGAAATTCTGTTGAAGCTTTTAAAATTCTCTCTAGAATTTTCAAAATCCATGGCCACATGTTTACAATTTCACGTCAAAAAATGGCTAAAATTCCAGTTGAAATTTCGTCAAAGTCCCTGAAAAATTTTCCAATTTTTGTCCCAATTCTTCCCATTCCCATTGAAACTTTTCAAATCCCTCTCAAAATTGTTGAAATTCTGTTGAAGCTTTTAAAATTCTCTCTAGAATTTTCAAAATCCATGTCCCATGTTTACAATTTCACATAAAAAAATTGCTAAAATTCCAGTTGAAATTTTTTCAAAGTCCCTTAAAAATTTTCCAATTTTTGTCCCAATTCTTCCCATTCCCATTGAAACTTTTCAAATCCCTCTCAAAGCTGTTGAAATCCTATTGAAAGTTTGAAACTTCTCTCTAGAATTTTTAAAATCCACTTCAAAATGTTTACAATTTCACGTCAAAATTGCTAAAATTCCAGTTGAAATTTTTTCAAAGTCCCTTAAAAATTTTCCAATTTTCGTCCCAATTCTTCCCATTCCCATTGAAACTTTTCAAATCCCTCTCAAAATTGTTGAAATTCTCTTGAAGCTTTTAAAATTCTCTCTAGAATTTTCAAAATCCATGGCCACATGTTTACAATTTCACGTCAAAATTGCTAAAATTCCAGTTGAAATTTTTCAAAGTCCCTTAAAAATTTTCCAATTTTTGTCCCAATTCTTCCCATTCCCATTGAAACTTTTCAAATCCCTCTCAAAATTGTTGAAATTCTCTTGAAGCTTTTAAAATTCTCTCTAGAATTTTCAAAATCCATGGCCACATGTTTACAATTTCACGTCAAAAATGGCTAAAATTCCAGTTGAAATTTTTTCAAAGTCCCTTAAAAATTTTCCAATTTTTGTCCCAATTCTTCCCATTCCCATTGAAACTTTTCAAATCCCTCTCAAAACTGTTGAAATCCTATTGAAAGTTTGAAACTTCTCTCTAGAATTTTTAAAATCCACTTCAAAATGTTTACAATTTCACGTCAAAATTGCTAAAATTCCAGTTGAAATTTTTTCAAAGTCCCTGAAAATTTTTCCAATTTTTGTCCCAATTCTTCCCATTCCCATTGAAACTTTTCAAATCCCTCTCAAAATTGTTGAAATTCTCTTGAAGCTTTTAAAATTCTCTCTAGAATTTTCAAAATCCATGTCCACATGTTTACAATTTCACGTCAAAAAATGGCTAAAATTCCAGTTGAAATTTTTTCAAAGTCCCTTAAAAATTTTCCAATTTTCGTCCCAATTCTTCCCATTCCCATTGAAACTTTTCAAATCCCTCTCAAAATTGTTGAAATTCTCTTGAAGCTTTTAAAATTCTCTCTAGAATTTTCAAAATCCATGTCCACATGTTTACAATTTCACGTCAAAAATGCTAAAATTCCAGTTGAAATTTTTTCAAAGTCCCTTAAAAATTTTCCAATTTTTGTCCCAATTCTTCCCATTCCCATTGAAACTTTTCAAATCCCTCTCAAAATTGTTGAAATTCTGTTGAAGCTTTTAAAATTCTCTCTAGAATTTTCAAAATCCATGTCCACATGTTTACAATTTCACGTAAAATAATGGCTAAAATTCAGTTGAAATTTTGTCAAAGTCCCTGAAAAATTTTCCAATTTTTGTCCCAATTCTTCCATTCCCATTGAAACTTTTCAAATCCCTCTCAAAACTGTTGAAATCCTATTGAAAGTTTGAAACTTCTCTCTAGAATTTTTAAAATCCACTTCAAATGTTTACAATTTCACGTCAAAAAATGCTAAAATTCCAGTTGAAATTTTTTCAAAGTCCCTGAAAATTTTCCAATTTTTGTCCCAATTCTTCCCATTCCCATTGAAACTTTTCAAATCCCTCTCAAAATTGTTGAAATTCTGTTGAAGCTTTTAAAATTCTCTCTAGAATTTTCAAAATCCATGTCCACATGTTTACAATTTCACCTCAAATAATGGCTAAAATTCCAGTTGAAATTTTTTCAAAGTCCCTTAAAAATTTTCCAATTTTTGTCCCAATTCTTCCCATTCCCATTGAAACTTTTCAAATCCCTCTCAAAATTGTTGAAATTCTCTTGAAGCTTTTAAAATTCTCTCTAGAATTTTCAAAATCCATGGCCACATGTTTACAATTTCACGTCAAAAAATTGCTAAAATTCCAGTTGAAATTTTTTCAAAGTCCCTTAAAAGTTTTCCAATTTTTGTCCCAATTCTTCCCATTCCCATTGAAACTTTTCAAATCCCTCTCAAAATTGTTGAAATTCTGTTGAAGCTTTTAAAATTCTCTCTAGAATTTTCAAAATCCATGTCCACATGTTTACAATTTCACGTAAAATAATGGCTAAAATTCCAGTTGAAATTTTGTCAAAGTCCCTGAAAAATTTTCCAATTTTTGTCCCAATTCTTCCCATTCCCATTGAAACTTTTCAAATCCCTCTCAAAATTGTTGAAATTCTCTTGAAGCTTTTAAAATTCTCTCTAGAATTTTCAAAATCCATGTCCACATGTTTACAATTTCACGTCAAAAAATGGCTAAAATTCCAGTTGAAATTTTGTCAAAGTCCCTGAAAAATTTTCCAATTTTTGTCCCAATTCTTCCCATTCCCATTGAAACTTTTCAAATCCCTCTCCAAATTGTTGAAATCCTGTTGAAAGTTTGAAACTTCTCTCTAGAATTTTCAAAATCCACTTCAACATGTCTACATTTTCACGTCAAAATTGCTAAAATTCCAGTTGAAATTTTTTCCAAGTCCCTTAAAAATTTTCCAATTTTCGTCTCAATTCTTCCCATTCCCATTGAATCTTTTCAAATCCCTCTCAAAATTGTTGAAATTCTGTTGAAGCTTTTAAAATTCTCTCTAGAATTTTCAAAATCCACTTCAACATGTTTACAATTTCACATCAAAATTGCTAAAATTCCAGTTGCAATTTTTTCAAAGTCCCTTAAAAATTTTCCAATTTTTGTCCCAATTCTTCCATTCCCATTGAAACTTTTCAAATCCCTCTCAAAACTGTTGAAATCCTATTGAAAGTTTGAAACTTCTCTCTAGAATTTTTAAAATCCACTTCAAAATGTTTACAATTTCACGTCAAAATTGCTAAAATTCCAGTTGAAATTTTTTCCAAGTCCCTTAAAAATTTTCCAATTTTTGTCCCAATTCTTCCCATTCCCATTGAAACTTTTCAAATCCCTCTCAAAATTGTTGAAATTCTCTTGAAGCTTTTAAAATTCTCTCTAGAATTTTCAAAATCCATGGCCACATGTTTACAATTTCACGTCAAAATTGCTAAAATTCCAGTTGAAATTTTTTCAAAGTCCCTTAAAAATTTTCCAATTTTTGTCCCAATTCTTCCCATTCCCATTGAAACTTTTCAAATCCCTCTCAAAATTGTTGAAATTCTGTTGAAGCTTTTAAAATTCTCTCTAGAATTTTCAAAATCCATGTCCACATGTTTACAATTTCACGTAAAATAATGGCTAAAATTCCAGTTGAAATTTTTTCAAAGTCCCTGAAAAATTTTCCAATTTTTGTCCCAATTCTTCCCATTCCCATTGAAACTTTTCAAATCCCTCTCAAAATTGTTGAAATTCTCTTGAAGCTTTTAAAATTCTCTCTAGAATTTTCAAAATCCATGTCCACATGTTTACAATTTCACGTCAAAAAATGGCTAAAATTCCAGTTGAAATTTTGTCAAAGTCCCTGAAAAATTTTCCAATTTTTGTCCCAATTCTTCCCATTCCCATTGAAACTTTTCAAATCCCTCTCAAAATTGTTGAAATCCTGTTGAAAGTTTGAAACTTCTCTCTAGAATTTTCAAAATCCACTTCAACATGTCTACATTTTCACGTCAAAATTGCTAAAATTCCAGTTGAAATTTTTTCCAAGTCCCTGAAAAATTTTCCAATTTTCGTCTCAATTCTTCCCATTCCCATTGAAACTTTTCAAATCCTTCTCAAAATTGTGGAAATTCTGTTGAAGCTTTTAAAATTCTCTCTAGAATTTTCAAAATCCACTTCAACATGTTTACAATTTCACATCAAAATTGCTAAAATTCCAGTTGCAATTTTTTCAAAGTCCCTTAAAAATTTTCCAATTTTTGTCCCAATTCTTCCCATTCCCATTGAAACTTTTCAAATCCCTCTCAAAATTGTTGAAATTCTCTTGAAGCTTTTAAAATTCTCTCTAGAATTTTCAAAATCCATGGCCACATGTTTACAATTTCACGTCAAAATTGCTAAAATTCCAGTTGAAATTTTTTCAAAGTCCCTTCAAAATTTTCCAATTTTTGTCCCAATTCTTCCCATTCCCATTGAAACTTTTCAAATCCCTCTCAAAATTGTTGAAATTCTCTTGAAGCTTTTAAAATTCTCTCTAGAATTTTCAAAATCCATGGCCACATGTTTACAATTTCACGTCAAAAAATGGCTAAAATTCCAGTTGAAATTTTTTCAAAGTCCCTTAAAAATTTTCCAATTTTTGTCCCAATTCTTCCCATTCCCATTGAAACTTTTCAAATCCCTCTCAAAACTGTTGAAATCCTATTGAAAGTTTGAAACTTCTCTCTAGAATTTTTAAAATCCACTTCAAAATGTTTACAATTTCACGTCAAAATTGCTAAAATTCCAGTTGAAATTTTTTCAAAGTCCCTTAAAAATTTTCCAATTTTCGTCCCAATTCTTCCCATTCCCATTGAAACTTTTCAAATCCCTCTCAAAATTGTTGAAATTCTCTTGAAGCTTTTAAAATTCTCTCTAGAATTTTCAAAATCCATGTCCACATGTTTACAATTTCACGTCAAAAAATGCTAAAATTCCAGTTGAAATTTTTTCAAAGTCCCTTAAAAATTTTCCAATTTTTGTCCCAATTCTTCCCATTCCCATTGAAACTTTTCAAATCCCTCTCAAAATTGTTGAAATTCTGTTGAAGCTTTTAAAATTCTCTCTAGAATTTTCAAAATCCATGTCCACATGTTTACAATTTCACGTAAAATAATGGCTAAAATTCCAGTTGAAATTTTGTCAAAGTCCCTGAAAAATTTTCCAATTTTTGTCCCAATTCTTCCCATTACCATTGAAACTTTTCAAATCCCTCTCAAAACTGTTGAAATCCTATTGAAAGTTTGAAACTTCTCTCTAGAATTTTTAAAATCCACTTCAAAATGTTTACAATTTCACGTCAAAAAATGCTAAAATTCCAGTTGAAATTTTTTCAAAGTCCCTGAAAATTTTTCCAATTTTTGTCCCAATTCTTCCCATTCCCATTGAAACTTTTCAAATCCCTCTCAAAATTGTTGAAATTCTGTTGAAGCTTTTAAAATTCTCTCTAGAATTTTCAAAATCCATGTCCACATGTTTACAATTTCACCTAAAATAATGGCTAAAATTCCAGTTGAAATTTTTTCAAAGTCCCTTAAAAATTTTCCAATTTTTGTCCCAATTCTTCCCATTCCCATTGAAACTTTTCAAATCCCTCTCAAAATTGTTGAAATTCTCTTGAAGCTTTTAAAATTCTCTCTAGAATTTTCAAAATCCATGGCCACATGTTTACAATTTCACGTCAAAAAATTGCTAAAAATACCAGTTGAAATTTTTCCAAGTCCCTGAAAAATTTTCCAATTTTTGTCCCAATTCTTCCCATTCCCATTGAAACTTTTCAAATCCCTCTCAAAATTGTTGAAATTCTCTTGAAGCTTTTAAAATTCTCTCTAGAATTTTCAAAATCCATGGCCACATGTTTACAATTTCACGTCAAAAAATGGCTAAAATTCCAGTTGCAATTTTTTCAAAGTCCCTTAAAAGTTTTCCAATTTTTGTCCCAATTCTTCCCATTCCCATTGAAACTTTTCAAATCCCTCTCAAAATTGTGGAAATTCTGTTGAAGCTTTTAAAATTCTCTCTAGAATTTTCAAAATCCATGGCCACATGTTTACAATTTCACGTCAAAAAATGGCTAAAATTCCAGTTGAAATTTTTTCAAAGTCCCTGAAAAATTTTCCAATTTTTGTCCCAATTCTTCCCATTCCCATTGAAACTTTTCAAATCCCTCTCAAAATTGTTGAAATTCTCTTGAAGCTTTTAAAATTCTCTCTAGAATTTTCAAAATCCATGGCCACATGTTTACAATTTCACGTCAAAAAATGGCTAAAATTCCAGTTGCAATTTTTTCAAAGTCCCTTAAAAATTTTCCAATTTTTGTCCCAATTCTTCCCATTCCCATTGAAACTTTTCAAATCCCTCTCAAAATTGTGGAAATTCTGTTGAAGCTTTTAAAATTCTCTCTAGAATTTTCAAAATCCATGTCCACATGTTTACAATTTCACGTCAAAAAATGGCTAAAATTCCAGTTGAAATTTTTTCAAAGTCCCTTAAAAATTTTCCAATTTTTGTCCCAATTCTTCCCATTCCCATTGAAACTTTTCAAATCCCTCTCAAAATTGTTGAAATTCTCTTGAAGCTTTTAAAATTCTCTCTAGAATTTTCAAAATCCATGTCCACATGTTTACAATTTCACGTCAAAAAATGGCTAAAATTCCAGTTGAAATTTTTTCAAAGTCCCTTAAAAATTTTCCAATTTTTGTCCCAATTCTTCCCATTCCCATTGAAACTTTTCAAATCCCTCTCAAAACTGTTGAAATCCTGTTGAAAGTTTGAAACTTCTCTCTAGAATTTTCAAAATCCACTTCAACATGTCTACATTTTCACGTCAAAATTGCTAAAATTCCAGTTGAAATTTTTTCCAAGTTCCTTAAAAATTTTCCAATTTTCGTCTCAATTCTTCCCATTCCCATTGAAACTTTTCAAATCCTTCTCAAAATTGTGGAAATTCTGTTGAAGCTTTTAAAATTCTCTCTAGAATTTTCAAAATCCACTTCAACATGTTTACAATTTCACATCAAAATGGCTAAAATTCCAGTTGCAATTTTTTCAAAGTCCCTTAAAAATTTTCCAATTTTTGTCCCAATTCTTCCCATTCCCATTGAAACTTTTCAAATCCCTCTCAAAATTGTTGAAATTCTCTTGAAGCTTTTAAAATTCTCTCTAGAATTTTCAAAATCCATGGCCACATGTTTACAATTTCACGTCAAAATTGCTAAAATTCCAGTTGAAATTTTTTCAAAGTCCCTTCAAAATTTTCCAATTTTTGTCCCAATTCTTCCCATTCCCATTGAAACTTTTCAAATCCCTCTCAAAATTGTTGAAATTCTCTTGAAGCTTTTAAAATTCTCTCTAGAATTTTCAAAATCCATGGCCACATGTTTACAATTTCACGTCAAAAAATGGCTAAAATTCCAGTTGAAATTTTTTCAAAGTCCCTTAAAAATTTTCCAATTTTTGTCCCAATTCTTCCCATTCCCATTGAAACTTTTCAAATCCCTCTCAAAATTGTTGAAATTCTGTTGAAGCTTTTAAAATTCTCTCTAGAATTTTCAAAATCCATGGCCACATGTTTACAATTTCACGTCAAAAAATGGCTAAAATTCCAGTTGCAATTTTTTCAAAGTCCCTTAAAAATTTTCCAATTTTTGTCCCAATTCTTCCCATTCCCATTGAAACTTTTCAAATCCCTCTCAAAATTGTTGAAATTCTGTTGAAGCTTTTAAAATTCTCTCTAGAATTTTCAAAATCCATGTCCACATGTTTACAATTTCACGTCAAAAAATGGCTAAAATTCCAGTTGAAATTTTTTCAAAGTCCCTTAAAAATTTTCCAATTTTTGTCCCAATTCTTCCCATTCCCATTGAAACTTTTCAAATCCCTCTCAAAATTGTTGAAATTCTCTTGAAGCTTTTAAAATTCTCTCTAGAATTTTCAAAATCCATGTCCACATGTTTACAATTTCACGTCAAAAAATGGCTAAAATTCCAGTTGAAATTTTTTCAAAGTCCCTTAAAAATTTTCCAATTTTTGTCCCAATTCTTCCCATTCCCATTGAAACTTTTCAAATCCCTCTCAAAACTGTTGAAATCCTGTTGAAAGTTTGAAACTTCTCTCTAGAATTTTCAAAATCCACTTCAACATGTCTACATTTTCACGTCAAAATTGCTAAAATTCCAGTTGAAATTTTTTCCAAGTTCCTTAAAAATTTTCCAATTTTCGTCTCAATTCTTCCCATTCCCATTGAAACTTTTCAAATCCTTCTCAAAATTGTGGAAATTCTGTTGAAGCTTTTAAAATTCTCTCTAGAATTTTCAAAATCCACTTCAACATGTTTACAATTTCACATCAAAATGGCTAAAATTCCAGTTGCAATTTTTTCAAAGTCCCTTAAAAATTTTCCAATTTTTGTCCCAATTCTTCCCATTCCCATTGAAACTTTTCAAATCCCTCTCAAAATTGTTGAAATTCTCTTGAAGCTTTTAAAATTCTCTCTAGAATTTTCAAAATCCATGGCCACATGTTTACAATTTCACGTCAAAATTGCTAAAATTCCAGTTGAAATTTTTTCAAAGTCCCTTCAAAATTTTCCAATTTTTGTCCCAATTCTTCCCATTCCCATTGAAACTTTTCAAATCCCTCTCAAAATTGTTGAAATTCTCTTGAAGCTTTTAAAATTCTCTCTAGAATTTTCAAAATCCATGGCCACATGTTTACAATTTCACGTCAAAAAATGGCTAAAATTCCAGTTGAAATTTTTTCAAAGTCCCTTAAAAATTTTCCAATTTTTGTCCCAATTCTTCCCATTCCCATTGAAACTTTTCAAATCCCTCTCCAAATTGTTGAAATTCTGTTGAAGCTTTTAAAATTCTCTCTAGAATTTTCAAAATCCATGTCCACATGTTTACAATTTCACATCAAAAAATTGCTAAAATTCCAGTTGAAATTTTTTCCAAGTTCCTTAAAAATTTTCCAATTTTCGTCTCAATTCTTCCCATTCCCATTGAAACTTTTCAAATCCTTCTCAAAATTGTGGAAATTCTGTTGAAGCTTTTAAAATTCTCTCTAGAATTTTCAAAATCCACTTCAACATGTTTACAATTTCACATCAAAATGGCTAAAATTCCAGTTGCAATTTTTTCAAAGTCCCTTAAAAATTTTCCAATTTTTGTCCCAATTCTTCCCATTCCCATTGAAACTTTTCAAATCCCTCTCCAAATTGTTGAAATTCTCTTGAAGCTTTTAAAATTCTCTCTAGAATTTTCAAAATCCATGGCCACATGTTTACAATTTCACGTCAAAATTGCTAAAATTCCAGTTGAAATTTTTTCAAAGTCCCTTCAAAATTTTCCAATTTTTGTCCCAATTCTTCCCATTCCCATTGAAACTTTTCAAATCCCTCTCAAAATTGTTGAAATTCTCTTGAAGCTTTTAAAATTCTCTCTAGAATTTTCAAAATCCATGGCCACATGTTTACAATTTCACGTCAAAAAATGGCTAAAATTCCAGTTGAAATTTTTTCAAAGTCCCTTAAAAATTTTCCAATTTTTGTCCCAATTCTTCCCATTCCCATTGAAACTTTTCAAATCCCTCTCAAAATTGTTGAAATTCTCTTGAAGCTTTTAAAATTCTCTCTAGAATTTTCAAAATCCATGTCCACATGTTTACAATTTCACGTCAAAAAATGCTAAAATTCCAGTTGAAATTTTTTCAAAGTCCCTTAAAAATTTTCCAATTTTTGTCCCAATTCTTCCCATTCCCATTGAAACTTTTCAAATCCCTCTCAAAATTGTTGAAATTCTGTTGAAGCTTTTAAAATTCTCTCTAGAATTTTCAAAATCCATGGCCACATGTTTACAATTTCACGTCAAAAAATGGCTAAAATTCCAGTTGCAATTTTTTCAAAGTCCCTTAAAAATTTTCCAATTTTTGTCCCAATTCTTCCCATTCCCATTGAAACTTTTCAAATCCCTCTCCAAATTGTTGAAATTCTCTTGAAGCTTTTAAAATTCTCTCTAGAATTTTCAAAATCCATGTCCACATGTTTACAATTTCACGTCAAAAAATGCTAAAATTCCAGTTGAAATTTTTTCAAAGTCCCTTAAAAATTTTCCAATTTTTGTCCCAATTCTTCCCATTCCCATTGAAACTTTTCAAATCCCTCTCAAAATTGTTGAAATTCTGTTGAAGCTTTTAAAATTCTCTCTAGAATTTTCAAAATCCATGTCCACATGTTTACAATTTCACGTAAAATAATGGCTAAAATTCCAGTTGAAATTTTGTCAAAGTCCCTGAAAAATTTTCCAATTTTTGTCCCAATTCTTCCCATTCCCATTGAAACTTTTCAAATCCCTCTCAAAACTGTTGAAATCCTATTGAAAGTTTGAAACTTCTCTCTAGAATTTTTAAAATCCACTTCAAAATGTTTACAATTTCACGTCAAAAAATGCTAAAATTCCAGTTGAAATTTTTTCAAAGTCCCTGAAAATTTTTCCAATTTTTGTCCCAATTTTTCCCATTCCCATTGAAACTTTTCAAATCCCTCTCAAAATTGTTGAAATTCTGTTGAAGCTTTTAAAATTCTCTCTAGAATTTTCAAAATCCATGTCCACATGTTTACAATTTCACCTAAAATAATGGCTAAAATTCCAGTTGAAATTTTTTCAAAGTCCCTTAAAAATTTTCCAATTTTTGTCCCAATTCTTCCCATTCCCATTGAAACTTTTCAAATCCCTCTCAAAATTGTTGAAATTCTCTTGAAGCTTTTAAAATTCTCTCTAGAATTTTCAAAATCCATGTCCACATGTTTACAATTTCACGTCAAAAAATGCTAAAATTCCAGTTGAAATTTTTTCAAAGTCCCTTAAAAATTTTCCAATTTTTGTCCCAATTCTTCCCATTCCCATTGAAACTTTTCAAATCCCTCTCAAAATTGTTGAAATTCTGTTGAAGCTTTTAAAATTCTCTCTAGAATTTTCAAAATCCATGGCCACATGTTTACAATTTCACGTCAAAAAATGGCTAAAATTCCAGTTGCAATTTTTTCAAAGTCCCTTAAAAATTTTCCAATTTTTGTCCCAATTCTTCCCATTCCCATTGAAACTTTTCAAATCCCTCTCCAAATTGTTGAAATTCTCTTGAAGCTTTTAAAATTCTCTCTAGAATTTTCAAAATCCATGTCCACATGTTTACAATTTCACGTCAAAAAATTGCTAAAATTCCAGTTGAAATTTTTACAAAGTCCCTTAAAAATTTTCCAATTTTTGTCCCAATTCTTCCCATTCCCATTGAAACTTTTCAAATCCCTCTCAAAATTGTTGAAATTCTGTTGAAGCTTTTAAAATTCTCTCTAGAATTTTCAAAATCCATGTCCACATGTTTACAATTTCACATCAAAAAATTGCTAAAATTCCAGTTGAAATTTTTTCAAAGTCCCTTAAAAATTTTCCAATTTTTGTCCCAATTCTTCCCATTCCCATTGAAACTTTTCAAATCCCTCTCAAAACTGTTGAAATCCTATTGAAAGTTTGAAACTTCTCTCTAGAATTTTTAAAATCCACTTCAAAATGTTTACAATTTCACGTCAAAATTGCTAAAATTCCAGTTGAAATTTTTTCAAAGTCCCTTAAAAATTTTCCAATTTTTGTCCCAATTCTTCCCATTTCCATTTAAACTTTTCAAATCCCTCTCAAAATTGTTGAAATTCTGTTGAAGCTTTTAAAATTCTCTCTAGAATTTTCAAAATCCATGTCCACATGTTTACAATTTCACGTCAAAAAATGCTAAGATTCCAGTTGAAATTTTTTCAAAGTCCCTTAAAAATTTTCCAATTTTTGTCCCAATTCTTCCCATTCCCATTGAAACTTTTCAAATCCCTCTCAAAATTGTTGAAATTCTGTTGAAGCTTTTAAAATTCTCTCTAGAATTTTCAAAATCCATGTCCACATGTTTACAATTTCACGTAAAATAATGGCTAAAATTCCAGTTGAAATTTTTTCAAAGTCCCTTAAAAATTTTCCAATTTTTGTCCCAATTCTTCCCATTCCCATTGAAACTTTTCAAATCCCTCTCAAAATTGTTGAAATCCTGTTGAAAGTTTGAAACTTCTCTCTAGAATTTTCAAAATCCACTTCAACATGTCTACATTTTCACGTCAAAATTGCTAAAATTCCAGTTGAAATTTTTTCCAAGTCCCTTAAAAATTTTCCAATTTTCGTCTCAATTCTTCCCATTCCCATTGAAACTTTTCAAATCCTTCTCAAAATTGTGGAAATTCTGTTGAAGCTTTTAAAATTCTCTCTAGAATTTTCAAAATCCACTTCAACATGTTTACAATTTCACATCAAAATTGCTAAAATTCCAGTTGAAATTTTTTCAAAGTCCCTTAAAAATTTTCCAATTTTTGTCCCAATTCTTCCCATTCCCATTGAAACTTTTCAAATCCCTCTCAAAACTGTGGAAATTCTGTTGAAGCTTTTAAAATTCTCTCTAGAATTTTCAAAATCCATGTCCACATGTTTACAATTTCACGTCAAAATTGCTAAAATTCCAGTTGAAATTTTGTCAAAGTCCCTGAAAAATTTTCCAATTTTTGTCCCAATTCTTCCCATTCCCATTGAAACTTTTCAAATCCCTCTCAAAATTGTTGAAATTCTCTTGAAGCTTTTAAAATTCTCTCTAGAATTTTCAAAATCCATGGCCACATGTTTACAATTTCACGTCAAAAAATGGCTAAAATTCCAGTTGAAATTTTTTCAAAGTCCCTTCAAAATTTTCCAATTTTTGTCCCAATTCTTCCCATTCCCATTGAAACTTTTCAAATCCCTCTCAAAATTGTTGAAATTCTCTTGAAGCTTTTAAAATTCTCTCCAGAATTTTCAAAATCCATGTCCACATGTTTACAATTTCACGTCAAAAAATGCTAAAATTCCAGTTGAAATTTTTTCAAAGTCCCTTAAAAATTTTCCAATTTTTGTCCCAATTCTTCCCATTCCCATTGAAACTTTTCAAATCCCTCTCAAAATTGTTGAAATTCTCTTGAAGCTTTTAAAATTCTCTCTAGAATTTTCAAAATCCATGTCCAAATGTTTACAATTACACGTGAAATAATGGCTAAAATTCCAGTTGAAATTTTGTCAAAGTCCCTGAAAAATTTTCCAATTTTTGTCCCAATTCTTCCCATTCCCATTGAAACTTTTCAAATCCCTCTCAAAATTGTTGAAATTCTCTTGAAGCTTTTAAAATTCTCTCTAGAATTTTCAAAATCCATGTCCACATGTTTACAATTTCGCATAAAAAAATTGCTAAAATTCCAGTTGAAATTTTGTCAAAGTCCCTTAAAAATTTTCCAATTTTTGTCCCAATTCTTCCCATTCCCATTGAAACTTTTCAAATCCCTCTCAAAATTGTTGAAATCCTGTTGAAAGTTTGAAACTTCTCTCTAGAATTTTCAAAATCCACTTCAACATGTCTACATTTTCACGTCAAAATTGCTAAAATTCCAGTTGAAATTTTTTCCAAGTCCCTTAAAAATTTTCCAATTTTCGTCTCAATTCTTCCCATTCCCATTGAAACTTTTCAAATCCTTCTCAAAATTGTGGAAATTCTGTTGAAGCTTTTAAAATTCTCTCTAGAATTTTCAAAATCCACTTCAACATGTTTACAATTTCACATCAAAATTGCTAAAATTCCAGTTGAAATTTTTTCAAAGTCCCTTAAAAATTTTCCAATTTTTGTCCCAATTCTTCCCATTCCCATTGAAACTTTTCAAATCCCTCTCAAAACTGTGGAAATTCTGTTGAAGCTTTTAAAATTCTCTCTAGAATTTTCAAAATCCATGTCCACATGTTTACAATTTCACGTCAAAATTGCTAAAATTCCAGTTGAAATTTTTTCAAAGTCCCTTAAAAATTTTCCAATTTTCGTCCCAATTCTTCCCATTCCCATTGAAACTTTTCAAATCCCTCTCAAAACTGTTGAAATTCTGTTGAAGCTTTTAAAATTCTCTCTAGAATTTTCAAAATCCATGTCCACATGTTTACAATTTCACATCAAAACTGCTAAAATTCCAGTTGACATTTTTTCAAAGTCCCTTAAAAATTTTCCAATTTTCGTCCCAATTCTTCCCATTCCCATTGATACTTTTCAAATCCCTCTCAAAACTGTGGAAATTCTGTTGAAGCTTTTAAAATTCTCTCTAGAATTTTCAAAATCCATGGCCACATGTTTACAATTTCACGTCAAAAAATGGCTAAAATTCCAGTTGAAATTTTTTCAAAGTCCCTGAAAAATTTTCCAATTTTTGTCCCAATTCTTCCCATTCCCATTGAAACTTTTCAAATCCCTCTCAAAATTGTTGAAATTCTCTTGAAGCTTTTAAAATTCTCTCTAGAATTTTCAAAATCCATGTCCACATGTTTACAATTTCACGTCAAAAAATTGCTAAAATTCCAGTTGAAATTTTTTCAAAGTCCCTTAAAAATTTTCCAATTTTTGTCCCAATTCTTCCCATTCCCATTGAAACTTTTCAAATCCCTCTCAAAATTGTTGAAATTCTCTTGAAGCTTTTAAAATTCTCTCTAGAATTTTCAAAATCCATGTCCACATGTTTACAATTTCACGTCAAAAAATGGCTAAAATTCCAGTTGAAATTTTTTCAAAGTCCCTGAAAAATTTTCCAATTTTTGTCCCAATTCTTCCCATTCCCATTGAAACTTTTCAAATCCCTCTCAAAATTGTTGAAATCCTGTTGAAAGTTTGAAACTTCTCTCTAGAATTTTCAAAATCCACTTCAACATGTCTACATTTTCACGTCAAAATTGCTAAAATTCCAGTTGAAATTTTTTCCAAGTCCCTTAAAAATTTTCCAATTTTCGTCTCAATTCTTCCCATTCCCATTGAAACTTTTCAAATCCTTCTCAAAATTGTGGAAATTCTGTTGAAGCTTTTAAAATTCTCTCTAGAATTTTCAAAATCCATGTCCACATGTTTACAATTTCACATCAAAATTGCTAAAATTCCAGTTGCAATTTTTTCAAAGTCCCTTAAAAATTTTCCAATTTTTGTCCCAATTCTTCCCATTCCCATTGAAACTTTTCAAATCCCTCTCCAAATTGTTGAAATTCTGTTGAAGCTTTTAAAATTCTCTCTAGAATTTTCAAAATCCATGGCCACATGTTTACAATTTCACGTCAAAATTGCTAAAATTCCAGTTGAAATTTTGTCAAAGTCCCTTCAAAATTTTCCAATTTTTGTCCCAATTCTTCCCATTCCCATTGAAACTTTTCAAATCCCTCTCCAAATTGTTGAAATTCTCTTGAAGCTTTTAAAATTCTCTCTAGAATTTTCAAAATCCATGTCCACATGTTTACAATTTCACGTCAAAAAATGGCTAAAATTCCAGTTGAATTTTGTCAAAGTCCCTGAAAAATTTTCCAATTTTTGTCCCAATTCTTCCCATTCCCATTGAAACTTTTCAAATCCCTCTCAAAATTGTTGAAATTCTCTTGAAGCTTTTAAAATTCTCTCTAGAATTTTCAAAATCCATGTCCACATGTTTACAATTTCACGTCAAAAAATGCTAAAATTCCAGTTGAAATTTTTTCAAAGTCCCTTAAAAATTTTCCAATTTTTGTCCCAATTCTTCCCATTCCCATTGAAACTTTTCAAATCCCTCTCAAAATTGTTGAAATTCTGTTGAAGCTTTTAAAATTCTCTCTAGAATTTTCAAAATCCATGTCCACATGTTTACAATTTCACGTCAAAAAATTGCTAAAATTCCAGTTGAAATTTTTTCAAAGTCCCTTAAAAATTTTCCAATTTTTGTCCCAATTCTTCCCATTCCCATTGAAACTTTTCAAATCCCTCTCAAAATTGTTGAAATTCTGTTGAAGCTTTTAAAATTCTCTCTTGAATTTTCAAAATCCATGTCCAAATGTTTACAATTTCACGTCAAAAAATGGCTAAAATTCCAGTTGAAATTTTTTCAAAGTCCCTTAAAAATTTTCCAATTTTTGTCCCAATTCTTCCCATTCCCATTGAAACTTTTCAAATCCCTCTCAAAATTGTTGAAATTCTCTTGAAGCTTTTAAAATTCTCTCTAGAATTTTCAAAATCCATGTCCACATGTTTACAATTTCACGTCAAAAAATGCTAAAATTCCAGTTGAAATTTTTTCAAAGTCCCTTAAAAATTTTCCAATTTTTGTCCCAATTCTTCCCATTCCCATTGAAACTTTTCAAATCCCTCTCCAAATTGTTGAAATTCTGTTGAAGCTTTTAAAATTCTCTCTAGAATTTTCAAAATCCATGGCCACATGTTTACAATTTCACATCAAAAAATGGCTAAAATTCCAGTTGAAATTTTTTCAAAGTCCCTTAAAAATTTTCCAATTTTTGTCCCAATTCTTCCCATTCCCATTGAAACTTTTCAAATCCCTCTCCAAATTGTTGAAATTCTCTTGAAGCTTTTAAAATTCTCTCTAGAATTTTCAAAATCCATGTCCACATGTTTACAATTTCACGTCAAAAAATGGCTAAAATTCCAGTTGAAATTTTGTCAAAGTCCCTGAAAAATTTTCCAATTTTTGTCCCAATTCTTCCCATTCCCATTGAAACTTTTCAAATCCCTCTCAAAATTGTGGAAATTCTGTTGAAGCTTTTAAAATTCTCTCTAGAATTTTCAAAATCCATGTCCACATGTTTACAATTTCACATCAAAAAATTGCTAAAATTCCAGTTGAAATTTTTTCAAAGTCCCTTAAAAATTTTCCAATTTTTGTCCCAATTCTTCCCATTCCCATTGAAACTTTTCAAATCCCTCTCAAAACTGTTGAAATCCTATTGAAAGTTTGAAACTTCTCTCTAGAATTTTTAAAATCCACTTCAAAATGTTTACAATTTCACGTCAAAATTGCTAAAATTCCAGTTGAAATTTTTTCAAAGTCCCTTAAAAATTTTCCAATTTTTGTCCCAATTCTTCCCATTCCCATTGAAACTTTTCAAATCCCTCTCAAAATTGTTGAAATTCTCTTGAAGCTTTTAAAATTCTCTCTAGAATTTTCAAAATCCATGTCCACATGTTTACAATTTCACGTCAAAAAATGCTAAGATTCCAGTTGAAATTTTTTCAAAGTCCCTTAAAAATTTTCCAATTTTTGTCCCAATTCTTCCCATTCCCATTGAAACTTTTCAAATCCCTCTCAAAATTGTTGAAATTCTGTTGAAGCTTTTAAAATTCTCTCTAGAATTTTCAAAATCCATGTCCACATGTTTACAATTTCACGTAAAATAATGGCTAAAATTCCAGTTGAAATTTTTTCAAAGTCCCTTAAAAATTTTCCAATTTTTGTCCCAATTCTTCCCATTCCCATTGAAACTTTTCAAATCCCTCTCAAAATTGTTGAAATCCTGTTGAAAGTTTGAAACTTCTCTCTAGAATTTTCAAAATCCACTTCAACATGTCTACATTTTCACGTCAAAATTGCTAAAATTCCAGTTGAAATTTTTTCCAAGTCCCTTAAAAATTTTCCAATTTTCGTCTCAATTCTTCCCATTCCCATTGAAACTTTTCAAATCCTTCTCAAAATTGTGGAAATTCTGTTGAAGCTTTTAAAATTCTCTCTAGAATTTTCAAAATCCACTTCAACATGTTTACAATTTCACATCAAAATTGCTAAAATTCCAGTTGCAATTTTTTCAAAGTCCCTTAAAAATTTTCCAATTTTTGTCCCAATTCTTCCCATTCCCATTGAAACTTTTCAAATCCCTCTCAAAACTGTGGAAATTCTGTTGAAGCTTTTAAAATTCTCTCTAGAATTTTCAAAATCCATGTCCACATGTTTACAATTTCACGTCAAAATTGCTAAAATTCCAGTTGAAATTTTGTCAAAGTCCCTGAAAAATTTTCCAATTTTTGTCCCAATTCTTCCCATTCCCATTGAAACTTTTCAAATCCCTCTCAAAATTGTTGAAATTCTCTTGAAGCTTTTAAAATTCTCTCTAGAATTTTCAAAATCCATGGCCACATGTTTACAATTTCACGTCAAAAAATGGCTAAAATTCCAGTTGAAATTTTTTCAAAGTCCCTTCAAAATTTTCCAATTTTTGTCCCAATTCTTCCCATTCCCATTGAAACTTTTCAAATCCCTCTCAAAATTGTTGAAATTCTCTTGAAGCTTTTAAAATTCTCTCCAGAATTTTCAAAATCCATGTCCACATGTTTACAATTTCGCATAAAAAAATTGCTAAAATTCCAGTTGAAATTTTGTCAAAGTCCCTTAAAAATTTTCCAATTTTTGTCCCAATTCTTCCCATTCCCATTGAAACTTTTCAAATCCCTCTCAAAATTGTTGAAATCCTGTTGAAAGTTTGAAACTTCTCTCTAGAATTTTCAAAATCCACTTCAACATGTCTACATTTTCACGTCAAAATTGCTAAAATTCCAGTTGAAATTTTTTCCAAGTCCCTTAAAAATTTTCCAATTTTCGTCTCAATTCTTCCCATTCCCATTGAAACTTTTCAAATCCTTCTCAAAATTGTGGAAATTCTGTTGAAGCTTTTAAAATTCTCTCTAGAATTTTCAAAATCCACTTCAACATGTTTACAATTTCACATCAAAATTGCTAAAATTCCAGTTGAAATTTTTTCAAAGTCCCTTAAAAATTTTCCAATTTTTGTCCCAATTCTTCCCATTCCCATTGAAACTTTTCAAATCCCTCTCAAAACTGTGGAAATTCTGTTGAAGCTTTTAAAATTCTCTCTAGAATTTTCAAAATCCATGTCCACATGTTTACAATTTCACGTCAAAATTGCTAAAATTCCAGTTGAAATTTTTTCAAAGTCCCTTAAAAATTTTCCAATTTTCGTCCCAATTCTTCCCATTCCCATTGAAACTTTTCAAATCCCTCTCAAAACTGTTGAAATTCTGTTGAAGCTTTTATAATTCTCTCTAGAATTTTCAAAATCCATGTCCACATGTTTACAATTTCACATCAAAACTGCTAAAATTCCAGTTGACATTTTTTCAAAGTCCCTTAAAAATTTTCCAATTTTCGTCCCAATTCTTCCCATTCCCATTGATACTTTTCAAATCCCTCTCAAAACTGTGGAAATTCTGTTGAAGCTTTTAAAATTCTCTCTAGAATTTTCAAAATCCATGGCCACATGTTTACAATTTCACGTCAAAAAATGGCTAAAATTCCAGTTGAAATTTTTTCAAAGTCCCTGAAAAATTTTCCAATTTTTGTCCCAATTCTTCCCATTCCCATTGAAACTTTTCAAATCCCTCTCAAAATTGTTGAAATTCTCTTGAAGCTTTTAAAATTCTCTCTAGAATTTTCAAAATCCATGTCCACATGTTTACAATTTCACGTCAAAAAATTGCTAAAATTCCAGTTGAAATTTTTTCAAAGTCCCTTAAAAATTTTCCAATTTTTGTCCCAATTCTTCCCATTCCCATTGAAACTTTTCAAATCCCTCTCAAAATTGTTGAAATTCTCTTGAAGCTTTTAAAATTCTCTCTAGAATTTTCAAAATCCATGTCCACATGTTTACAATTTCACGTCAAAAAATGCTAAAATTCCAGTTGAAATTTTTTCAAAGTCCCTTAAAAATTTTCCAATTTTTGTCCCAATTCTTCCCATTCCCATTGAAACTTTTCAAATCCCTCTCAAAATTGTTGAAATTCTGTTGAAGCTTTTAAAATTCTCTCTAGAATTTTCAAAATCCATGTCCACATGTTTACAATTTCACGTCAAAAAATGGCTAAAATTCCAGTTGAAATTTTTTCAAAGTCCCTGAAAAATTTTCCAATTTTTGTCCCAATTCTTCCCATTCCCATTGAAACTTTTCAAATCCCTCTCAAAATTGTTGAAATCCTGTTGAAAGTTTGAAACTTCTCTCTAGAATTTTCAAAATCCACTTCAACATGTCTACATTTTCACGTCAAAATTGCTAAAATTCCAGTTGAAATTTTTTCCAAGTCCCTTAAAAATTTTCCAATTTTCGTCTCAATTCTTCCCATTCCCATTGAAACTTTTCAAATCCTTCTCAAAATTGTGGAAATTCTGTTGAAGCTTTTAAAATTCTCTCTAGAATTTTCAAAATCCATGTCCACATGTTTACAATTTCACATCAAAATTGCTAAAATTCCAGTTGCAATTTTTTCAAAGTCCCTTAAAAATTTTCCAATTTTTGTCCCAATTCTTCCCATTCCCATTGAAACTTTTCAAATCCCTCTCCAAATTGTTGAAATTCTGTTGAAGCTTTTAAAATTCTCTCTAGAATTTTCAAAATCCATGGCCACATGTTTACAATTTCACGTCAAAATTGCTAAAATTCCAGTTGAAATTTTGTCAAAGTCCCTTCAAAATTTTCCAATTTTTGTCCCAATTCTTCCCATTCCCATTGAAACTTTTCAAATCCCTCTCCAAATTGTTGAAATTCTCTTGAAGCTTTTAAAATTCTCTCTAGAATTTTCAAAATCCATGTCCACATGTTTACAATTTCACGTCAAAAAATGGCTAAAATTCCAGTTGAATTTTGTCAAAGTCCCTGAAAAATTTTCCAATTTTTGTCCCAATTCTTCCCATTCCCATTGAAACTTTTCAAATCCCTCTCAAAATTGTTGAAATTCTCTTGAAGCTTTTAAAATTCTCTCTAGAATTTTCAAAATCCATGTCCACATGTTTACAATTTCACGTCAAAAAATGCTAAAATTCCAGTTGAAATTTTTTCAAAGTCCCTTAAAAATTTTCCAATTTTTGTCCCAATTCTTCCCATTCCCATTGAAACTTTTCAAATCCCTCTCAAAATTGTTGAAATTCTGTTGAAGCTTTTAAAATTCTCTCTAGAATTTTCAAAATCCATGTCCACATGTTTACAATTTCACGTCAAAAAATTGCTAAAATTCCAGTTGAAATTTTTTCAAAGTCCCTTAAAAATTTTCCAATTTTTGTCCCAATTCTTCCCATTCCCATTGAAACTTTTCAAATCCCTCTCAAAATTGTTGAAATTCTGTTGAAGCTTTTAAAATTCTCTCTAGAATTTTCAAAATCCATGGCCACATGTTTACAATTTCACGTCAAAAAATGGCTAAAATTCCAGTTGAAATTTTTTCAAAGTCCCTTAAAAATTTTCCAATTTTTGTCCCAATTCTTCCCATTCCCATTGAAACTTTTCAAATCCCTCTCCAAACTGTTGAAATTCTCTTGAAGCTTTTAAAATTCTCTCTAGAATTTTCAAAATCCATGTCCACATGTTTACAATTTCACGTCAAAAAATGGCTAAAATTCCAGTTGAAATTTTGTCAAAGTCCCTGAAAAATTTTCCAATTTTTGTCCCAATTCTTCCCATTCCCATTGAAACTTTTCAAATCCCTCTCAAAATTGTGGAAATTCTGTTGAAGCTTTTAAAATTCTCTCTAGAATTTTCAAAATCCATGTCCACATGTTTACAATTTCACATCAAAAAATTGCTAAAATTCCAGTTGAAATTTTTTCAAAGTCCCTTAAAAATTTTCCAATTTTTGTCCCAATTCTTCCCATTCCCATTGAAACTTTTCAAATCCCTCTCAAAACTGTTGAAATCCTATTGAAAGTTTGAAACTTCTCTCTAGAATTTTTAAAATCCACTTCAAAATGTTTACAATTTCACGTCAAAATTGCTAAAATTCCAGTTGAAATTTTTTCAAAGTCCCTTAAAAATTTTCCAATTTTTGTCCCAATTCTTCCCATTCCCATTGAAACTTTTCAAATCCCTCTCAAAATTGTTGAAATTCTCTTGAAGCTTTTAAAATTCTCTCTAGAATTTTCAAAATCCATGTCCACATGTTTACAATTTCACGTCAAAAAATGCTAAGATTCCAGTTGAAATTTTTTCAAAGTCCCTTAAAAATTTTCCAATTTTTGTCCCAATTCTTCCCATTCCCATTGAAACTTTTCAAATCCCTCTCAAAATTGTTGAAATTCTGTTGAAGCTTTTAAAATTCTCTCTAGAATTTTCAAAATCCATGTCCACATGTTTACAATTTCACGTAAAATAATGGCTAAAATTCCAGTTGAAATTTTTTCAAAGTCCCTTAAAAATTTTCCAATTTTTGTCCCAATTCTTCCCATTCCCATTGAAACTTTTCAAATCCCTCTCAAAATTGTTGAAATCCTGTTGAAAGTTTGAAACTTCTCTCTAGAATTTTCAAAATCCACTTCAACATGTCTACATTTTCACGTCAAAATTGCTAAAATTCCAGTTGAAATTTTTTCCAAGTCCCTTAAAAATTTTCCAATTTTCGTCTCAATTCTTCCCATTCCCATTGAAACTTTTCAAATCCTTCTCAAAATTGTGGAAATTCTGTTGAAGCTTTTAAAATTCTCTCTAGAATTTTCAAAATCCACTTCAACATGTTTACAATTTCACATCAAAATTGCTAAAATTCCAGTTGCAATTTTTTCAAAGTCCCTTAAAAATTTTCCAATTTTTGTCCCAATTCTTCCCATTCCCATTGAAACTTTTCAAATCCCTCTCAAAACTGTGGAAATTCTGTTGAAGCTTTTAAAATTCTCTCTAGAATTTTCAAAATCCATGTCCACATGTTTACAATTTCACGTCAAAATTGCTAAAATTCCAGTTGAAATTTTGTCAAAGTCCCTGAAAAATTTTCCAATTTTTGTCCCAATTCTTCCCATTCCCATTGAAACTTTTCAAATCCCTCTCAAAATTGTTGAAATTCTCTTGAAGCTTTTAAAATTCTCTCTAGAATTTTCAAAATCCATGGCCACATGTTTACAATTTCACGTCAAAAAATGGCTAAAATTCCAGTTGAAATTTTTTCAAAGTCCCTTCAAAATTTTCCAATTTTTGTCCCAATTCTTCCCATTCCCATTGAAACTTTTCAAATCCCTCTCAAAATTGTTGAAATTCTCTTGAAGCTTTTAAAATTCTCTCCAGAATTTTCAAAATCCATGTCCACACGTTTACAATTTCACGTCAAAAAATGCTAAAATTCCAGTTGAAATTTTTTCAAAGTCCCTTAAAAATTTTCCAATTTTTGTCCCAATTCTTCCCATTCCCATTGAAACTTTTCAAATCCCTCTCAAAATGGTTGAAATTCTCTTGAAGCTTTTAAAATTCTCTCTAGAATTTTCAAAATCATGTCCAAATGTTTACAATTACACGTAAAATAATGGCTAAAATTCCAGTTGAAATTTTGTCAAAGTCCCTGAAAAATTTTCCAATTTTTGTCCCAATTCTTCCCATTCCCATTGAAACTTTTCAAATCCTCTCAAAATTGTTGAAATTCTCTTGAAGCTTTTAAAATTCTCTCTAGAATTTTCAAAATCCATGTCCACATGTTTACAATTTCACATAAAAAAATTGCTAAAATTCCAGTTGAAATTTTGTCAAAGTCCCTTAAAAATTTTCAATTTTTGTCCCAATTCTTCCCATTCCCATTGAAACTTTTCAAATCCCTCTCAAAATTGTTGAAATCCTGTTGAAAGTTTGAAACTTCTCTCTAGAATTTTCAAAATCCACTTCAACATGTCTACATTTTCACGTCAAAATTGCTAAAATTCCAGTTGAAATTTTTTCCAAGTCCCTTAAAAATTTTCCAATTTTCGTCTCAATTCTTCCCATTCCCATTGAAACTTTTCAAATCCTTCTCAAAATTGTGGAAATTCTGTTGAAGCTTTTAAAATTCTCTCTAGAATTTTCAAAATCCACTTCAACATGTTTACAATTTCACATCAAAATTGCTAAAATTCCAGTTGAAATTTTTTCAAAGTCCCTTAAAAATTTTCCAATTTTTGTCCCAATTCTTCCCATTCCCATTGAAACTTTTCAAATCCCTCTCAAAACTGTGGAAATTCTGTTGAAGCTTTTTAAAATTCTCTCTAGAATTTTCAAAATCCATGTCCACATGTTTACAATTTCACGTCAAAATTGCTAAAATTCCAGTTGAAATTTTTTCAAAGTCCCTGAAAAATTTTCCAATTTTTGTCCCAATTCTTCCCATTCCCATTGAAACTTTTCAAATCCCTCTCAAAACTGTTGAAATTCTGTTGAAGCTTTTAAAATTCTCTCTAGAATTTTCAAAATCCATGTCCACATGTTTACAATTTCACATCAAAATTGCTAAAATTCCAGTTGACATTTTTTCAAAGTCCCTTAAAAATTTTCCAATTTTCGTCCCAATTCTTCCCATTCCCATTGAAACTTTTCAAATCCCTCTCAAAACTGTGGAAATTCTGTTGAAGCTTTTAAAATTCTCTCTAGAATTTTCAAAATCCATGGCCACATGTTTACAATTTCACGTCAAAAAAATGGCTAAAATTCCAGTTGAAATTTTTTCAAAGTCCCTGAAAAATTTTCCAATTTTTGTCCCAATTCTTCCCATTCCCATTGAAACTTTTCAAATCCCTCTCAAATTGTTGAAATTCTCTTGAAGCTTTTAAAATTCTCTCTAGAATTTTCAAAATCCATGTCCACATGTTTACAATTTCACGTCAAAAAATTGCTAAAATTCCAGTTGAAATTTTTTCAAAGTCCCTTAAAAATTTTCCAATTTTTGTCCCAATTCTTCCCATTCCCATTGAAACTTTTCAAATCCCTCTCCAAATTGTTGAAATTCTCTTGAAGCTTTTAAAATTCTCTCTAGAATTTTCAAAATCCATGTCCACATGTTTACAATTTCACGTCAAAAAATGCTAAAATTCCAGTTGAAATTTTTCAAAGTCCCTTAAAAATTTTCCAATTTTGTCCCAATTCTTCCCATTCCCATTGAAACTTTTCAAATCCCTCTCAAAATTGTTGAAATTCTGTTGAAGCTTTTAAAATTCTCTCTAGAATTTTCAAAATCCATGTCCACATGTTTACAATTTCACGTCAAAAAATGGCTAAAATTCCAGTTGAAATTTTGTCAAAGTCCCTGAAAAATTTTCCAATTTTTGTCCCAATTCTTCCCATTCCCATTGAAACTTTTCAAATCCCTCTCAAAATTGTTGAAATCCTGTTGAAAGTTTGAAACTTCTCTCTAGAATTTTCAAAATCCACTTCAACATGTCTACATTTTCACGTCAAAATTGCCAAAATTCCAGTTGAAATTTTTTCCAAGTCCCTTAAAAATTTTCCAATTTTCGTCTCAATTCTTCCCATTCCCATTGAAACTTTTCAAATCCCTCTCAAAATTGTGGAAATTCTGTTGAAGCTTTTAAAATTCTCTCTAGAATTTTCAAAATCCATGTCCACATGTTTACAATTTCACATCAAAATTGCTAAAATTCCAGTTGCAATTTTTTCAAAGTCCCTTAAAAATTTTCCAATTTTTGTCCCAATTCTTCCCATTCCCATTGAAACTTTTCAAATCCCTCTCCAAATTGTTGAAATTCTGTTGAAGCTTTTAAAATTCTCTCTAGAATTTTCAAAATCCATGGCCACATGTTTACAATTTCACGTCAAAATTGCTAAAATTCCAGTTGAAATTTTGTCAAAGTCCCTTCAAAATTTTCCAATTTTTGTCCCAATTCTTCCCATTCCCATTGAAACTTTTCAAATCCCTCTCCAAATTGTTGAAATTCTCTTGAAGCTTTTAAAATTCTCTCTAGAATTTTCAAAATCCATGGCCACATGTTTACAATTTCACGTCAAAAAATGGCTAAAATTCCAGTTGAAATTTTGTCAAAGTCCCTGAAAAATTTTCCAATTTTTGTCCCAATTCTTCCCATTCCATTGAAACTTTTCAAATCCCTCTCAAAATTGTTGAAATTCTCTTGAAGCTTTTAAAATTCTCTCTAGAATTTTCAAAATCCATGTCCACATGTTTACAATTTCACGTCAAAAATGCTAAAATTCCAGTTGGAATTTTTTCAAAGTCCCTTAAAAATTTTCCAATTTTTGTCCCAATTCTTCCCATTCCCATTGAAACTTTTCAAATCCCTCTCAAAATTGTTGAAATTCTGTTGAAGCTTTTAAAATTCTCTCTAGAATTTTCAAAATCCATGTCCACATGTTTACAATTTCACGTCAAAAAATTGCTAAAATTCCAGTTCAAATTTTTTCAAAGTCCCTGAAAAATTTTCCAATTTTTGTCCCAATTCTTCCCATTCCCATTGAAACTTTTCAAATCCCTCTCAAAATTGTTGAAATTCTCTTGAAGCTTTTAAAATTCTCTCTAGAATTTTCAAAATCCATGTCCACATGTTTACAATTTCACGTCAAAAAATTGCTAAAATTCCAGTTGAAATTTTTTCAAAGTCCCTGAAAAATTTTCCAATTTTTGTCCCAATTCTTCCCATTCCCATTGAAACTTTTCAAATCCCTCTCAAAATTGTTGAAATTCTGTTGAAGCTTTTAAAATTCTCTCTAGAACTTTCAAAATCCATGTCCACATGTTTACAATTTCACGTCAAAAAATTGCTAAAATTCCAGTTGAAATTTTTTCAAAGTCCCTGAAAAATTTTCCAATTTTTGTCCCAATTCTTCCCATTCCCATTGAAACTTTTCAAATCCCTCTCAAAATTGTGGAAATTCTGTTGAAGCTTTTAAAATTCTCTCTAGAATTTTCAAAATCCATGTCCACATGTTTATAATTTCACATAAAAATATTGCTAAAATTCCAGTTGAAATTTTTTCAAAGTCCCTTAAAAATTTTCCAATTTTTGTCCCAATTCTTCCCATTCCCATTGAAACTTTTCAAATCCCTCTCAAAATTGTTGAAATTCTGTTGAAACTTTTAAAATTCTCTCTAGAATTTTCAAAATCCATGTCCACATGTTTATAATTTCACGTCAAAAAATGGCTAAAATTCCAGTTCAAATTTTTTCAAAGTCCCTGAAAAATTTTCCAATTTTTGTCCCAATTCTTCCCATTCCCATTGAAACTTTTCAAATCCCTCTCCAAATTGTTGAAATTCTCTTGAAACTTTTAAAATTCTCTCTAGAATTTTCAAAATCCATGTCCACATGTTTACAATTTCACGTCAAAAAATGGCTAAAATTCCAGTTGAAATTTTGTCAAAGTCCCTGAAAAATTTTCCAATTTTTGTCCCAATTCTTCCCATTCCCATTGAAACTTTTCAAATCCCTCTCAAAATTGTTGAAATTCTGTTGAAGCTTTTAAAATTCTCTCTAGAATTTTCAAAATCCATGTCCACATGTTTACAATTTCACATCAAAAAATTGCTAAAATTCCAGTTGAAATTTTTTCAAAGTCCCTTAAAAATTTTCCAATTTTTGTCCCAATTCTTCCCATTCCCATTGAAACTTTTCAAATCCCTCTCAAAACTGTTGAAATCCTATTGAAAGTTTGAAACTTCTCTCTAGAATTTTCAAAACCCACTTCAACATGTTTACAATTTCACGTCAAAATTGCTAAAATTCCAGTTGAAATTTTTTCAAAGTCCCTTAAAAATTTTCCAATTTTTGTCCCAATTCTTCCCATTCCCATTGAAACTTTTCAAATCCCTCTCAAAATTGTTGAAATTCTGTTGAAGCTTTTAAAATTCTCTCTAGAATTTTCAAAATCCATGTCCACATGTTTACAATTTCACGTCAAAAAATGCTAAAATTCCAGTTGAAATTTTTTCAAAGTCCCTTAAAAATTTTCCAATTTTTGTCCCAATTCTTCCCATTCCCATTGAAACTTTTCAAATCCCTCTCAAAATTGTTGAAATTCTCTTGAAGCTTTTAAAATTCTCTCTAGAATTTTCAAAATCCATGTCCACATGTTTACAATTTCACGTAAAATAATGGCTAAAATTCCAGTTGAAATTTTTTCAAAGTCCCTTAAAAATATTCCAATTTTTGTCCCAATTCTTCCCATTCCCATTGAAACTTTTCAAATCCCTCTCAAAATTGTTGAAATTCTCTTGAAGCTTTTAAAATTCTCTCTAGAATTTTCAAAATCCATGTCCACATGTTTACAATTTCACGACAAAAAATGGCTAAAATTCCAGTTGAAATTTTGTCAAAGTCCCTTCAAAATTTTCCAATTTTTGTCCCAATTCTTCCCATTCCCATTGAAACTTTTCAAATCCCTCTCAAAATTGTTGAAATCCTGTTGAAAGTTTGAAACTTCTCTCTAGAATTTTCAAAATCCACTTCAACATGTCTACATTTTCACGTCAAAATTGCTAAAATTCCAGTTGAAATTTTTTCCAAGTCCCTTAAAAATTTTCCAATTTTCGTCTCAATTCTTCCCATTCCCATTGAAACTTTTCAAATCCTTCTCAAAATTGTGGAAATTCTGTTGAAGCTTTTAAAATTCTCTCTAGAATTTTCAAAATCCACTTCAACATGTTTACAATTTCACATCAAAATTGCTAAAATTCCAGTTGCAATTTTTTCAAAGTCCCTTAAAAATTTTCCAATTTTTGTCCCAATTCTTCCCATTCCCATTGAAACTTTTCAAATCCCTCTCAAAATTGTTGAAATTCTCTTGAAGCTTTTAAAATTCTCTCTAGAATTTTCAAAATCCATGGCCACATGTTTACAATTTCACGTCAAAATTGCTAAAATTCCAGTTGAAATTTTGTCAAAGTCCCTTCAAAATTTTCCAATTTTTGTCCCAATTCTTCCCATTCCCATTGAAACTTTTCAAATCCCTCTCCAAATTGTTGAAATTCTCTTGAAGCTTTTAAAATTCTCTCTAGAATTTTCAAAATCCATGTCCACATGTTTACAATTTCACGTCAAAAAATGGCTAAAATTCCAGTTGAAATTTTTTCAAAGTCCCTTAAAAATTTTCCAATTTTTGTCCCAATTCTTCCCATTCCCATTGAAACTTTTCAAATCCCTCTCAAAATTGTTGAAATTCTGTTGAAGCTTTTAAAATTCTCTCTAGAATTTTCAAAATCCATGTCCACATGTTTACAATTTGACGTGAAAAAATGCTAAAATTCCAGTTGAAATTTTTTCAAAGTCCCTTAAAAATTTTCCAATTTTTGTCCCAATTCTTCCCATTCCCATTGAAACTTTTCAAATCCCTCTCAAAATGGTTGAAATTCTCTTGAAGCTTTTAAAATTCTCTCTAGAATTTTCAAAATCCATGTCCACATGTTTACAATTACACGTAAAATAATGGCTAAAATTCCAGTTGAAATTTTTTCAAAGTCCCTTAAAAATTTTCCAATTTTTGTCCCAATTCTTCCCATTCCCATTGAAACTTTTCAAATCCCTCTCAAAATTGTTGAAATTCTCTTGAAGCTTTTAAAATTCTCTCTAGAATTTTCAAAATCCATGTCCACATGTTTACAATTTCACATCAAAAAATTGCTAAAATTCCAGTTGAAATTTTGTCAAAGTCCCTTAAAAATTTTCCAATTTTTGTCCCAATTCTTCCCATTCCCATTGAAACTTTTCAAATCCCTCTCCAAATTGTTGAAATTCTGTTGAAGCTTTTAAAATTCTCTCTAGAATTTTCAAAATCCATGGCCACATGTTTACAATTTCACGTCAAAATTGCTAAAATTCCAGTTGAAATTTTGTCAAAGTCCCTTAAAAATTTTCCAATTTTTGTCCCAATTCTTCCCATTCCCATTGAAACTTTTCAAATCCCTCTCCAAATTGTTGAAATTCTCTTGAAGCTTTTAAAATTCTCTCTAGAATTTTCAAAATCCATGTCCACATGTTTACAATTTCACGTCAAAAAATGGCTAAAATTCCAGTTGAAATTTTGTCAAAGTCCCTGAAAAATTTTCCAATTTTTGTCCCAATTCTTCCCATTCCCATTGAAACTTTTCAAATCCCTCTCAAAATTGTTGAAATTCTCTTGAAGCTTTTAAAATTCTCTCTAGAATTTTCAAAATCCATGTCCACATGTTTACAATTTCACGTCAAAAAATGCTAAAATTCCAGTTGAAATTTTTTCAAAGTCCCTTAAAAATTTTCCAATTTTTGTCCCAATTCTTCCCATTCCCATTGAAACTTTTCAAATCCCTCTCAAAATTGTTGAAATTCTGTTGAAGCTTTTAAAATTCTCTCTAGAATTTTCAAAATCCATGTCCACATGTTTACAATTTCACGTCAAAAAATTGCTAAAATTCCAGTTCAAATTTTTTCAAAGTCCCTGAAAAATTTTCCAATTTTTGTCCCAATTCTTCCCATTCCCATTGAAACTTTTCAAATCCCTCTCAAAATTGTTGAAATTCTCTTGAAGCTTTTAAAATTCTCTCTAGAATTTTCAAAATCCATGTCCACATGTTTACAATTTCACGTCAAAAAATTGCTAAAATTCCAGTTGAAATTTTTTCAAAGTCCCTTAAAAATTTTCCAATTTTTGTCCCAATTCTTCCCATTCCCATTGAAACTTTTCAAATCCCTCTCAAAATTGTTGAAATTCTGTTGAAGCTTTTAAAATTCTCTCTAGAACTTTCAAAATCCATGTCCACATGTTTACAATTTCACGTCAAAAAATTGCTAAAATTCCAGTTGAAATTTTTTCAAAGTCCCTGAAAAATTTTCCAATTTTTGTCCCAATTCTTCCCATTCCCATTGAAACTTTTCAAATCCCTCTCAAAATTGTGGAAATTCTGTTGAAGCTTTTAAAATTCTCTCTAGAATTTTCAAAATCCATGTCCACATGTTTATAATTTCACATAAAAATATTGCTAAAATTCCAGTTGAAATTTTTTCAAAGTCCCTTAAAAATTTTCCAATTTTTGTCCCAATTCTTCCCATTCCCATTGAAACTTTTCAAATCCCTCTCAAAATTGTTGAAATTCTGTTGAAACTTTTAAAATTCTCTTTAGAATTTTCAAAATCCATGTCCACATGTTTATAATTTCACGTCAAAAAATGGCTAAAATTCCAGTTCAAATTTTTTCAAAGTCCCTGAAAAATTTTCCAATTTTTGTCCCAATTCTTCCCATTCCCATTGAAACTTTTCAAATCCCTCTCCAAATTGTTGAAATTCTCTTGAAGCTTTTAAAATTCTCTCTAGAATTTTCAAAATCCATGTCCACATGTTTACAATTTCACGACAAAAAATGGCTAAAATTCCAGTTGAAATTTTGTCAAAGTCCCTGAAAAATTTTCTAATTTTTGTCCCAATTCTTCCCATTCCCATTGAAACTTTTCAAATCCCTCTCAAAATTGTTGAAATTCTCTTGAAGCTTTTAAAATTCTCTCTAGAATTTTCAAAATCCATGTCCACATGTTTACAATTTCACATCAAAAAATTGCTAAAATTCCAGTTGAAATTTTTTCAAAGTCCCTTAAAAATTTTCCAATTTTTGTCCCAATTCTTCCCATTCCCATTGAAACTTTTCAAATCCCTCTCAAAACTGTTGAAATCCTATTGAAAGTTTGAAACTTCTCTCTAGAATTTTTAAAATCCACTTCAAAATGTTTACAATTTCACGTCAAAATTGCTAAAATTCCAGTTGAAATTTTTTCAAAGTCCCTTAAAAATTTTCCAATTTTTGTCCCAATTCTTCCCATTCCCATTGAAACTTTTCAAATCCCTCTCAAAATTGTTGAAATTCTGTTGAAGCTTTTAAAATTCTCTCTAGAATTTTCAAAATCCATGTCCACATGTTTACAATTTCACGTCAAAAAATGCTAAAATTCCAGTTGAAATTTTTTCAAAGTCCCTTAAAAATTTTCCAATTTTTGTCCCAATTCTTCCCATTCCCATTGAAACTTTTCAAATCCCTCTCAAAATTGTTGAAATTCTGTTGAAGCTTTTAAAATTCTCTCTAGAATTTTCAAAATCCATGTCCACATGTTTACAATTTCACGTAAAATAATGGCTAAAATTCCAGTTGAAATTTTTTCAAAGTCCCTTAAAAATTTTCCAATTTTTGTCCCAATTCTTCCCATTCCCATTGAAACTTTTCAAATCCCTCTCAAAATTGTTGAAATTCTCTTGAAGCTTTTAAAATTCTCTCTAGAATTTTCAAAATCCATGTCCACATGTTTACAATTTCACGACAAAAAATGGCTAAAATTCCAGTTGAAATTTTGTCAAAGTCCCTGAAAAATTTTCCAATTTTTGTCCCAATTCTTCCCATTCCCATTGAAACTTTTCAAATCCCTCTCAAAATTGTTGAAATCCTGTTGAAAGTTTGAAACTTCTCTCTAGAATTTTCAAAATCCACTTCAACATGTCTACATTTTCACGTCAAAATTGCTAAAATTCCAGTTGAAATTTTTTCCAAGTCCCTTAAAAATTTTCCAATTTTCGTCTCAATTCTTCCCATTCCATTGAAACTTTTCAAATCCCTCTCAAAATTGTTGAAATTCTCTTGAAGCTTTTAAAATTCTCTCTAGAATTTTCAAAATCCATGGCCACATGTTTACAATTTCACGTCAAAATTGCTAAAATTCCAGTTGAAATTTTTTCAAAGTCCCTTCAAAATTTTCCAATTTTTGTCCCAATTCTTCCCATTCCCATTGAAACTTTTCAAATCCCTCTCAAAATTGTTGAAATTCTGTTGAAGCTTTTAAAATTCTCTCTAGAATTTTCAAAATCCATGTCCACATGTTTACAATTTCACCTAAAATAATGGCTAAAATTCCAGTTGAAATTTTTTCAAAGTCCCTTAAAAATTTTCCAATTTTTGTCCCAATTCTTCCCATTCCCATTGAAACTTTTCAAATCCCTCTCAAAATTGTTGAAATTCTGTTGAAGCTTTTAAAATTCTCTCTAGAATTTTCAAAATCCATGTCCACATGTTTACAATTTCACGTGAAAAAATGCTAAAATTCCAGTTGAAATTTTTTCAAAGTCCCTTAAAAATTTTCCAATTTTTGTCCCAATTCTTCCCATTCCCATTGAAACTTTTCAAATCCCTCTCAAAATGGTTGAAATTCTCTTGAAGCTTTTAAAATTCTCTCTAGAATTTTCAAAATCCATGTCCACATGTTTACAATTACACGTAAAATAATGGCTAAAATTCCAGTTGAAATTTTTTCAAAGTCCCTTAAAAATTTTCCAATTTTTGTCCCAATTCTTCCCATTCCCATTGAAACTTTTCAAATCCCTCTCAAAATTGTTGAAATCCTGTTGAAAGTTTGAAACTTCTCTCTAGAATTTTCAAAATCCACTTCAACATGTCTACATTTTCACGTCAAAATTGCTAAAATTCCAGTTGAAATTTTTTCCAAGTCCCTTAAAAATTTTCCAATTTTCGTCTCAATTCTTCCCATTCCCATTGAAACTTTTCAAATCCTTCTCAAAATTGTGGAAATTCTGTTGAAGCTTTTAAAATTCTCTCTAGAATTTTCAAAATCCACTTCAACATGTTTACAATTTCACATCAAAATTGCTAAAATTCCAGTTGAAATTTTTTCAAAGTCCCTTAAAAATTTTCCAATTTTTGTCCCAATTCTTCCCATTCCCATTGAAACTTTTCAAATCCCTCTCAAAACTGTGGAAATTCTGTTGAAGCTTTTAAAATTCTCTCTAGAATTTTCAAAATCCATGTCCACATGTTTACAATTTCATGTCAAAATTGCTAAAATTCCAGTTGAAATTTTTTCAAAGTCCCTTAAAAATTTTCCAATTTTCGTCCCAATTCTTCCCATTCCCATTGAAACTTTTCAAATCCCTCTCAAAACTGTTGAAATTCTGTTGAAGCTTTTAAAATTCTCTCTAGAATTTTCAAAATCCATGTCCACATGTTTACAATTTCACATCAAAATTGCTAAAATTCCAGTTGACATTTTTTCAAAGTCCCTTAAAAATTTTCCAATTTTCGTCCCAATTCTTCCCATTCCCATTGAAACTTTTCAAATCCCTCTCAAAATTGTTGAAATTCTGTTGAAGCTTTTAAAATTCTCTCTAGAATTTTCAAAATCCATGGCCACATGTTTACAATTTCACGTCAAAAAATGGCTAAAATTCCAGTTGAAATTTTTTCAAAGTCCCTGAAAAATTTTCCAATTTTTGTCCCAATTCTTCCCATTCCCATTGAAACTTTTCAAATCCCTCTCAAAATTGTTGAAATTCTGTTGAAGCTTTTAAAATTCTCTCTAGAATTTTCAAAATCCATGTCCACATGTTTACAATTTCACGTCAAAAAATGGCTAAAATTCCAGTTGAAATTTTGTCAAAGTCCCTGAAAAATTTTCCAATTTTTGTCCCAATTCTTCCCATTCCCATTGAAACTTTTCAAATCCCTCTCAAAATTGTTGAAATTCTCTTGAAGCTTTTAAATTCTCTCTAGAATTTTCAAAATCCGTGTCCACATGTTTACAATTTCACGTCAAAAAATGGCTAAAATTCCAGTTGAAATTTTGTCAAAGTCCCTTAAAAATTTTCCAATTTTTGTCCCAATTCTTCCCATTCCCATTGAAACTTTTCAAGTCCCTCTCAAAATTGTGGAAATTCTGTTGAAAGTTTGAAACTTCTCTCTAGAATTTTCAAAATCCACTTCAACATGTCTACATTTTCACGTCAAAATTGCTAAAATTCCAGTTGAAATTTTTTCCAAGTCCCTTAAAAATTTTCCAATTTTCGTCTCAATTCTTCCCATTCCCATTGAAACTTTTCAAATCCCTTCTCAAAATTGTGGAAATTCTGTTGAAGCTTTTAAAATTCTCTCTAGAATTTTCAAAATCCACTTCACATGTTTACAATTTCACATCAAAATTGCTAAAATTCCAGTTGAAATTTTTTCAAAGTCCCTTAAAAATTTTCCAATTTTTGTCCCAATTCTTCCCATTCCCATTGAAACTTTTCAAATCCCTCTCAAAACTGTGGAAATTCTGTTGAAGCTTTTAAAATTCTCTCTAGAATTTTCAAAATCCATGTCCACATGTTTACAATTTCACGTCAAAATTGCTAAAATTCCAGTTGAAATTTTTTCAAAGTCCCTTAAAAATTTTCCAATTTTCGTCTCAATTCTTCCCATTCCCATTGAAACTTTTCAAATCCCTCTCAAAACTGTGGAAATTCTGTTGAAGCTTTTAAAATTCTCTCTAGAATTTTCAAAATCCATGTCCACATGTTTACAATTTCACGTCAAAAAATGGCTAAAATTCCAGTTGAAATTTTTTCAAAGTCCCTGAAAAATTTTCCAATTTTCGTCCCAATTCTTCCCATTCCCATTGAAACTTTTCAAATCCCTCTCAAAATTGTTGAAATTCTGTTGAAGCTTTTAAAATTCTCTCTAGAATTTTCAAAATCCATGGCCACATGTTTACAATTTCACGTCAAAAAATTGCTAAAATTCCAGTTGAAATTTTTTCAAAGTCCCTGAAAAATTTTCCAATTTTTGTCCCAATTCTTCCCATTCCCATTGAAACTTTTCAAATCCCTCTCAAAATTGTTGAAATTCTCTTGAAGCTTTTAAAATTCTCTCTAGAACTTTCAAAATCCATGTCCACATGTTTACAATTTCACGTCAAAAAATGGCTAAAATTCCAGTTGAAATTTTTTCAAAGTCCCTGAAAAATTTTCCAATTTTGGCCCAATTCTTCCCATTCCCATTGAAACTTTTCAAATCCCTCTCAAAATTGTGGAAATTCTGTTGAAGCTTTTAAAATTCTCTCTAGAATTTTCAAAATCCATGTCCACATGTTTATAATTTCACATAAAAATATTGCTAAAATTCCAGTTGAAATTTTTTCAAAGTCCCTTAAAAATTTTCCAATTTTTGTCCCAATTCTTCCCATTCCCATTGAAACTTTTCAAATCCCTCTCAAAATTGTTGAAATTCTGTTGAAACTTTTAAAATTCTCTCTAGAATTTTCAAAATCCATGTCCACATGTTTATAATTTCACGTCAAAAAATGGCTAAAATTCCAGTTCAAATTTTTTCAAAGTCCCTGAAAAATTTTCCAATTTTTGTCCCAATTCTTCCCATTCCCATTGAAACTTTTCAAATCCCTCTCAAAATTGTTGAAATTCTCTTGAAGCTTTTAAAATTCTCTCTAGAATTTTCAAAATCCATGTCCACATGTTTACAATTTCACGTCAAAAAATTGCTAAAATTCCAGTTGAAATTTTGTCAAAGTCCCTGAAAAATTTTCCAATTTTTGTCCCAATTCTTCCCATTCCCATTGAAACTTTTCAAATCCCTCTCAAAATTGTTGAAATTCTCTTGAAGCTTTTAAAATTCTCTCTAGAATTTTCAAAATCCATGTCCACATGTTTACAATTTCACGTCAAAAAATTGCTAAAATTCCAGTTGAAATTTTTTCAAAGTCCCTTAAAAATTTTCCAATTTTTGTCCCAATTCTTCCCATTCCCATTGAAACTTTTCAAATCCCTCTCAAAATTGTTGAAATTCTGTTGAAGCTTTTAAAATTCTCTCTAGAATTTTCAAAATCCATGGCCACATGTTTACAATTTCACGTCAAAAAATGGCTAAAATTCCAGTTGAAATTTTTTCAAAGTCCCTGAAAAATTTTCCAATTTTTGTCCCAATTCTTCCCATTCCCATTGAAAATTTTCAAATCCCTCTCAAAATTGTTGAAATTCTGTTGAAGCTTTTAAAATTCTCTCTAGAATTTTCAAAATCCATGGCCACATGTTTACAATTTCACGTCAAAAAATGGCTAAAATTCCAGTTGAAATTTTTTCAAAGTCCCTTAAAAATTTTCCAATTTTTGTCCCAATTCTTCCCATTCCCATTGAAACTTTTCAAGTCCCTCTCAAAATTGTGGAAATTCTGTTGAAGCTTTTAAAATTCTCTCTAGAATTTTCAAAATCCATGTCCACATGTTTACAATTTCACGTCAAAAAATGGCTAAAATTCCAGTTGAAATTTTTTCAAAGTCCCTTAAAAATTTTTCAATTTTTGTCCCAATTCTTCCCATTCCCATTGAAACTTTTCAAATCCCTCTCAAAATTGTGGAAATTCTGTTGAAGCTTTTAAAATTCTCTCTAGAATTTTCAAAATCCACTTCAACATGTTTACAATTTCACGTCAAAAAATGGCTAAAATTCCAGCTGAAATTTTTTCAAAGTCCCTTAAAAATTTTCCAATTTTTGTCCCAATTCTTCCCATTCCCATTGAAACTTTTCAAATCCCTCTCAAAATTGTTGAAATTCTGTTGAAGCTTTTAAAATTCTCTCTAGAATTTTCAAAATCCACTTCAACATGTTTACAATTTCACGTCAAAATTGCTAAAATTCCAGTTGAAATTTTTTCAAAGTCCCTTAAAAATTTTCCAATTTTTGTCCCAATTCTTCCCATTCCCATTGAAACTTTTCAAATCCCTCTCAAAATTGTTGAAATTCTCTTGAAGCTTTTAAAATTCTCTCTAGAATTTTCAAAATCCATGTCCACATGTTTACAATTTCACGTCAAAAAATGGCTAAAATTCCAGTTGAAATTTTTTCAAAGTCCCTGAAAAATTTTCCAATTTTTGTCCCAATTCTTCCCATTCCCATTGAAACTTTTCAAATCCCTCTCAAAATTGTTGAAATTCTGTTGAAGCTTTTAAAATTCTCTCTAGAATTTTCAAAATCCATGGCCACATGTTTACAATTTCACGTCAAAAAATGGCTAAAATTCCAGTTGAAATTTTTTCAAAGTCCCTGAAAAATTTTCCAATTTTTGTCCCAATTCTTCCCATTCCCATTGAAACTTTTCAAATCCCTCTCAAAATTGTTGAAATCCTGTTGAAGCTTTTAAAATTCTCTCTAGAATTTTCAAAATCCATGGCCACATGTTTACAATTTCACGTCAAAAAATGGCTAAAATTCCAGTTGAAATTTTTTCGAAGTCCCTTAAAAATTTTCCAATTTTTGTCCCAATTCTTCCCATTCCCATTGAAACTTTTCAAATCCCTCTCAAAATTGTTGAAATCCTGTTGAAAGTTTGAAACTTCTCTCTAGAATTTTCAAAATCCACTTCAACATGTCTACATTTTGCGTTAAAATTGCTAAAATTCCAGTTGAAATTTTTTCCAAGTCCCTTAAAAATTTTCCAATTTTCGTCTCAATTCTTCCCATTCCCATTGAAAATTTTCAAATCCTTCTCCAAATTGTGGAAATTCTGTTGAAGCTTTTAAAATTCTCTCTAGAATTTTCAAAATCCATGTCCACATGTTTACAATTTCACGTCAAAAAATGGCTAAAATTCCAGTTGAAATTTTTTCAAAGTCCCTTAAAAATTTTCCAATTTTTGTCCCAATTCTTCCCATTCCCATTGAAACTTTTCAAATCCCTCTCTAAATTGTTGAAATTCTGTTGAAGCTTTTAAAATTCTCTCTAGAATTTTCAAAATCCATGTCCACATGTTTACAATTTCACGTCAAAAAATGGCTAAAATTCCAGTTGAAATTTTTTCAAAGTCCCTTAAAAATTTTCCAATTTTTGTCCCAATTCTTCCCATTCCCATTGAAACTTTTCAAATCCCTCTCAAAATTGTTGAAATTCTCTTGAAGCTTTTAAAATTCTCTCTAGAATTTTCAAAATCCATGGCCACATGTTTACAATTTCACGTCAAAAAATGGCTAAAATTCCAGTTGAAATTTTGTCAAAGTCCCTGAAAAATTTTCCAATTTTTGTCCCAATTCTTCCCATTCCCATTGAAACTTTTCAAATCCCTCTCAAAATTGTTGAAATTCTGTTGAAGCTTTTAAAATTCTCTCTAGAATTTTCAAAATCCATGTCCACATGTTTACAATTTCACGTAAAAAAATGGCTAAAATTCCAGTTGAAATTTTTTCAAAGTCCCTTAAAAATTTTCCAATTTTTGTCCCAATTCTTCCCATTCCCATTGAAACTTTTCAAATCCCTCTCAAAATTGTTGAAATTCTGTTGAAGCTTTTAAAATTCTCTCTAGAATTTTCAAAATCCATGTCCACATGTTTACAATTTCACGTCAAAAAATGGCTAAAATTCCAGTTGCAATTTTTTCAAAGTCCCTTAAAAATTTTCCAATTTTTGTCCCAATTCTTCCCATTCCCATTGAAACTTTTCAAATCCCTCTCAAAATTGTGGAAATTCTCTTGAAGCTTTTAAAATTCTCTCTAGAATTTTCAAAATCCATGTCCACATGTTTACAATTTCACGTCAAAAAATGGCTAAAATTCCAGTTGAAATTTTTTCAAAGTCCCTGAAAAATTTTCCAATTTTTGTCCCAATTCTTCCCATTCCCATTGAAACTTTTCAAATCCCTCTCAAAATTGTGGAAATTCTGTTGAAGCTTTTAAAATTCTCTCTAGAATTTTCAAAATCCACTTCAACATGTTTACAATTTCACGTCAAAATTGCTAAAATTCCAGTTGAAATTTTTTCAAAGTCCCTTAAAAATTTTCCAATTTTTGTCCCAATTCTTCCCATTCCCATTGAAACTTTTCAAATCCCTCTCAAAATTGTTGAAATTCTGTTGAAACTTTTAAAATTCTCTCTAGAATTTTCAAAATCCATGTCCACATGTTTACAATTTCACGTCAAAATTGCTAAAATTCCAGTTGAAATTTTTTCAAAGTCCCTTAAAAATTTTCCAATTTTTGTCCCAATTCTTCCCATTCCCATTGAAACTTTTCAAATCCCTCTCAAAATTGTTGAAATTCTGTTGAAGCTTTTAAAATTCTCTCTAGAATTTTCAAAATCCATGTCCACATGTTTACAATTTCACGTCAAAAAATGGCTAAAATTCCAGTTGAAATTTTTTCAAAGTCCCTTAAAAATTTTCCAATTTTTGTCCCAATTCTTCCCATTCCCATTGAAACTTTTCAAATCCCTCTCAAAATTGTGGAAATTCTGTTGAAGCTTTTAAAATTCTCTCTAGAATTTTCAAAATCCATATCAACATGTTTACAATTTCACGTCAAAAAATGGCTAAAATTCCAGCTGAAATTTTTTCAAAGTCCCTTAAAAATTTTCCAATTTTTGTCCCAATTCTTCCCATTCCCATTGAAACTTTTCAAATCCCTCTCAAAATTGTTGAAATTCTGTTGAAGCTTTTAAAATTCTCTCTAGAATTTTCAAAATCCACTTCAACATGTTTACAATTTCACGTCAAAATTGCTAAAATTCCAGTTGAAATTTTTTCAAAGTCCCTTAAAAATTTTCCAATTTTTGTCCCAATTCTTCCCATTCCCATTGAAACTTTTCAAATCCCTCTCAAAATTGTTGAAATTCTGTTGAAGCTTTTAAAATTCTCTCTAGAATTTTCAAAATCCATGGCCACATGTTTACAATTTCACGTCAAAAAATGGCTAAAATTCCAGTTGAAATTTTTTCAAAGTCCCTGAAAAATTTTCCAATTTTTGTCCCAATTCTTCCCATTCCCATTGAAACTTTTCAAATCCCTCTCAAAATTGTTGAAATTCTGTTGAAGCTTTTAAAATTCTCTCTAGAATTTTCAAAATCCATGGCCACATGTTTACAATTTCACGTCAAAAAATGGCTAAAATTCCAGTTGAAATTTTTTCAAAGTCCCTTGAAAATTTTCCAATTTTTGTCCCAATTCTTCCCATTCCCATTGAAACTTTTCAAGTCCCTCTCAAAATTGTGGAAATTCTGTTGAAGCTTTTAAAATTCTCTCTAGAATTTTCAAAATCCATGTCCACATGTTTACAATTTCACGCCAAAAAATGGCTAAAATTCCAGTTGAAATTTTTTCAAAGTCCCTTAAAAATTTTCCAATTTTTGTCCCAATTCTTCCCATTCCCATTGAAACTTTTCAAATCCCTCTCAAAATTGTGGAAATTCTGTTGAAGCTTTTAAAATTCTCTCTAGAATTTTCAAAATCCACTTCAACATGTTTACAATTTCACGTCAAAAAATGGCTAAAATTCCAGCTGAAATTTTTTCAAAGTCCCTTAAAAATTTTCCAATTTTTGTCCCAATTCTTCCCATTCCCATTGAAACTTTTCAAATCCCTCTCAAAATTGTTGAAATTCTGTTGAAGCTTTTAAAATTCTCTCTAGAATTTTCAAAATCCACTTCAACATGTTTACAATTTCACGTCAAAATTGCTAAAATTCCAGTTGAAATTTTTTCAAAGTCCCTTAAAAATTTTCCAATTTTTGTCCCAATTCTTCCCATTCCCATTGAAACTTTTCAAATCCCTCTCAAAATTGTTGAAATTCTCTTGAAGCTTTTAAAATTCTCTCTAGAATTTTCAAAATCCATGTCCACATGTTTACAATTTCACGTCAAAAAATGGCTAAAATTCCAGTTGAAATTTTTTCAAAGTCCCTGAAAAATTTTCCAATTTTTGTCCCAATTCTTCCCATTCCCATTGAAACTTTTCAAATCCCTCTCAAAATTGTTGAAATTCTGTTGAAGCTTTTAAAATTCTCTCTAGAATTTTCAAAATCCATGGCCACATGTTTACAATTTCACGTCAAAAAATGGCTAAAATTCCAGTTGAAATTTTTTCAAAGTCCCTGAAAAATTTTCCAATTTTTGTCCCAATTCTTCCCATTCCCATTGAAACTTTTCAAATCCCTCTCAAAATTGTTGAAATCCTGTTGAAGCTTTTAAAATTCTCTCTAGAATTTTCAAAATCCATGGCCACATGTTTACAATTTCACGTCAAAAAATGGCTAAAATTCCAGTTGAAATTTTTTCGAAGTCCCTTAAAAATTTTCCAATTTTTGTCCCAATTCTTCCCATTCCCATTGAAACTTTTCAAATCCCTCTCAAAATTGTTGAAATCCTGTTGAAAGTTTGAAACTTCTCTCTAGAATTTTCAAAATCCACTTCAACATGTCTACATTTTGCGTTAAAATTGCTAAAATTCCAGTTGAAATTTTTTCCAAGTCCCTTAAAAATTTTCCAATTTTCGTCTCAATTCTTCCCATTCCCATTGAAAATTTTCAAATCCTTCTCCAAATTGTGGAAATTCTGTTGAAGCTTTTAAAATTCTCTCTAGAATTTTCAAAATCCATGTCCACATGTTTACAATTTCACGTCAAAAAATGGCTAAAATTCCAGTTGAAATTTTTTCAAAGTCCCTTAAAAATTTTCCAATTTTTGTCCCAATTCTTCCCATTCCCATTGAAACTTTTCAAATCCCTCTCTAAATTGTTGAAATTCTGTTGAAGCTTTTAAAATTCTCTCTAGAATTTTCAAAATCCATGTCCACATGTTTACAATTTCACGTCAAAAAATGGCTAAAATTCCAGTTGAAATTTTTTCAAAGTCCCTTAAAAATTTTCCAATTTTTGTCCCAATTCTTCCCATTCCCATTGAAACTTTTCAAATCCCTCTCAAAATTGTTGAAATTCTCTTGAAGCTTTTAAAATTCTCTCTAGAATTTTCAAAATCCATGGCCACATGTTTACAATTTCACGTCAAAAAATGGCTAAAATTCCAGTTGAAATTTTGTCAAAGTCCCTGAAAAATTTTCCAATTTTTGTCCCAATTCTTCCCATTCCCATTGAAACTTTTCAAATCCCTCTCAAAATTGTTGAAATTCTGTTGAAGCTTTTAAAATTCTCTCTAGAATTTTCAAAATCCATGTCCACATGTTTACAATTTCACGTAAAAAAATGGCTAAAATTCCAGTTGAAATTTTTTCAAAGTCCCTTAAAAATTTTCCAATTTTTGTCCCAATTCTTCCCATTCCCATTGAAACTTTTCAAATCCCTCTCAAAATTGTTGAAATTCTGTTGAAGCTTTTAAAATTCTCTCTAGAATTTTCAAAATCCATGTCCACATGTTTACAATTTCACGTCAAAAAATGGCTAAAATTCCAGTTGCAATTTTTTCAAAGTCCCTTAAAAATTTTCCAATTTTTGTCCCAATTCTTCCCATTCCCATTGAAACTTTTCAAATCCCTCTCAAAATTGTGGAAATTCTCTTGAAGCTTTTAAAATTCTCTCTAGAATTTTCAAAATCCATGTCCACATGTTTACAATTTCACGTCAAAAAATGGCTAAAATTCCAGTTGAAATTTTTTCAAAGTCCCTGAAAAATTTTCCAATTTTTGTCCCAATTCTTCCCATTCCCATTGAAACTTTTCAAATCCCTCTCAAAATTGTGGAAATTCTGTTGAAGCTTTTAAAATTCTCTCTAGAATTTTCAAAATCCACTTCAACATGTTTACAATTTCACGTCAAAATTGCTAAAATTCCAGTTGAAATTTTTTCAAAGTCCCTTAAAAATTTTCCAATTTTTGTCCCAATTCTTCCCATTCCCATTGAAACTTTTCAAATCCCTCTCAAAATTGTTGAAATTCTGTTGAAACTTTTAAAATTCTCTCTAGAATTTTCAAAATCCATGTCCACATGTTTACAATTTCACGTCAAAATTGCTAAAATTCCAGTTGAAATTTTTTCAAAGTCCCTTAAAAATTTTCCAATTTTTGTCCCAATTCTTCCCATTCCCATTGAAACTTTTCAAATCCCTCTCAAAATTGTTGAAATTCTGTTGAAGCTTTTAAAATTCTCTCTAGAATTTTCAAAATCCATGTCCACATGTTTACAATTTCACATAAAAATTTGCTAAAATTCCAGTTGAAATTTTTTCAAAGTCCCTGAAAAATTTTCCAATTTTTGTCCCAATTCTTCCCATTCCCATTGAAACTTTTCAAATCCCTCTCAAAATTGTGGAAATTCTGTTGAAGCTTTTAAAATTCTCTCTAGAATTTTCAAAATCCATGTCCACATGTTTACAATTTCACGTCAAAAAATGGCTAAAATTCCAGTTGAAATTTTTTCAAAGTCCCTTAAAAATTTTCCAATTTTTGTCCCAATTCTTCCCATTCCCATTGAAACTTTTCAAATCCCTCTCAAAATTGTTGAAATTCTGTTGAAGCTTTTAAAATTCTCTCTAGAATTTTCAAAATCCACTTCAACATGTTTACAATTTCACGTCAAAATTGCTAAAATTCCAGTTGAAATTTTTTCAAAGTCCCTTAAAAATTTTCCAATTTTTGTCCCAATTCTTCCCATTCCCATTGAAACTTTTCAAATCCCTCTCAAAATTGTTGAAATTCTCTTGAAGCTTTTAAAATTCTCTCTAGAATTTTCAAAATCCATGTCCACATGTTTACAATTTCACGTCAAAAAATGGCTAAAATTCCAGTTGAAATTTTTTCAAAGTCCCTGAAAAATTTTCCAATTTTTGTCCCAATTCTTCCCATTCCCATTGAAACTTTTCAAATCCCTCTCAAAATTGTTGAAATTCTGTTGAAGCTTTTAAAATTCTCTCTAGAATTTTCAAAATCCATGGCCACATGTTTACAATTTCACGTCAAAAAATGGCTAAAATTCCAGTTGAAATTTTGTCAAAGTCCCTGAAAAATTTTCCAATTTTTGTCCCAATTCTTCCCATTCCCATTGAAACTTTTCAAATCCCTCTCAAAATTGTTGAAATCCTGTTGAAGCTTTTAAAATTCTCTCTAGAATTTTCAAAATCCATGGCCACATGTTTACAATTTCACGTCAAAAAATGGCTAAAATTCCAGTTGAAATTTTTTCAAAGTCCCTTAAAAATTTTCCAATTTTTGTCCCAATTCTTCCCATTCCCATTGAAACTTTTCAAATCCCTCTCAAAATTGTTGAAATCCTGTTGAAAGTTTGAAACTTCTCTCTAGAATTTTCAAAATCCACTTCAACATGTCTACATTTTGCGTTAAAATTGCTAAAATTCCAGTTGAAATTTTTTCCAAGTCCCTTAAAAATTTTCCAATTTTCGTCTCAATTCTTCCCATTCCCATTGAAAATTTTCAAATCCTTCTCCAAATTGTGGAAATTCTGTTGAAGCTTTTAAAATTCTCTCTAGAATTTTCAAAATCCATGTCCACATGTTTACAATTTCACGTCAAAAAATGGCTAAAATTCCAGTTGAAATTTTTTCAAAGTCCCTTAAAAATTTTCCAATTTTTGTCCCAATTCTTCCCATTCCCATTGAAACTTTTCAAATCCCTCTCTAAATTGTTGAAATTCTGTTGAAGCTTTTAAAATTCTCTCTAGAATTTTCAAAATCCATGTCCACATGTTTACAATTTCACGTCAAAAAATGGCTAAAATTCCAGTTGAAATTTTTTCAAAGTCCCTTAAAAATTTTCCAATTTTTGTCCCAATTCTTCCCATTCCCATTGAAACTTTTCAAATCCCTCTCAAAATTGTTGAAATTCTCTTGAAGCTTTTAAAATTCTCTCTAGAATTTTCAAAATCCATGGCCACATGTTTACAATTTCACGTCAAAAAATGGCTAAAATTCCAGTTGAAATTTTTTCAAAGTCCCTTAAAAATTTTCCAATTTTTGTCCCAATTCTTCCCATTCCCATTGAAACTTTTCAAATCCCTCTCAAAATTGTTGAAATTCTGTTGAAGCTTTTAAAATTCTCTCTAGAATTTTCAAAATCCATGTCCACATGTTTACAATTTCACGTAAAAAAATGGCTAAAATTCCAGTTGAAATTTTTTCAAAGTCCCTTAAAAATTTTCCAATTTTTGTCCCAATTCTTCCCATTCCCATTGAAACTTTTCAAATCCCTCTCAAAATTGTGGAAATTCTGTTGAAGCTTTTAAAATTCTCTCTAGAATTTTCAAAATCCATGTCCACATGTTTACAATTTCACGTCAAAAAATGGCTAAAATTCCAGTTGCAATTTTTTCAAAGTCCCTTAAAAATTTTCCAATTTTTGTCCCAATTCTTCCCATTCCCATTGAAACTTTTCAAATCCCTCTCAAAATTGTGGAAATTCTCTTGAAGCTTTTAAAATTCTCTCTAGAATTTTCAAAATCCATGTCCACATGTTTACAATTTCACGTCAAAAAATGGCTAAAATTCCAGTTGAAATTTTTTCAAAGTCCCTGAAAAATTTTCCAATTTTTGTCCCAATTCTTCCCATTCCCATTGAAACTTTTCAAATCCCTCTCAAAATTGTGGAAATTCTGTTGAAGCTTTTAAAATTCTCTCTAGAATTTTCAAAATCCACTTCAACATGTTTACAATTTCACGTCAAAATTGCTAAAATTCCAGTTGAAATTTTTTCAAAGTCCCTTAAAAATTTTCCAATTTTTGTCCCAATTCTTCCCATTCCCATTGAAACTTTTCAAATCCCTCTCAAAATTGTTGAAATTCTGTTGAAACTTTTAAAATTCTCTCTAGAATTTTCAAAATCCATGTCCACATGTTTACAATTTCACGTCAAAATTGCTAAAATTCCAGTTGAAATTTTTTCAAAGTCCCTTAAAAATTTTCCAATTTTTGTCCCAATTCTTCCCATTCCCATTGAAACTTTTCAAATCCCTCTCAAAATTGTTGAAATTCTGTTGAAGCTTTTAAAATTCTCTCTAGAATTTTCAAAATCCATGTCCACATGTTTACAATTTCACATAAAAATTTGCTAAAATTCCAGTTGAAATTTTTTCAAAGTCCCTTCAAAATTTTCCAATTTTTGTCCCAATTCTTCCCATTCCCATTGAAACTTTTCAAATCCCTCTCAAAATTGTTGAAATTCTGTTGAAGCTTTTAAAATTCTCTCTAGAATTTTCAAAATCCATGTCCACATGTTTACAATTTCACGTCAAAAAAGGCTAAAATTCCAGTTGAAATTTTTTCAAAGTCCCTTAAAAATTTTCCAATTTTTGTCCCAGTTCTTCCCATTCCCATTGAAACTTTTCAAATCCCTCTCAAAATTGTTGAAATCCTGTTGAAAGTTTGAAACTTCTCTCTAGAATTTTCAAAATCCACTTCAACATGTCTACATTTTCACGTCAAAATTGCTAAAATTCCAGTTGAAATTTTGTCAAAGTCCCTTAAAAATTTTCCAATTTTTGTCCCAATTCTTCCCATTCCCATTGAAACTTTTCAAATCCCTCTCAAAACTGTGGAAATTCTGTTGAAGCTTTTAAAATTCTCTCTAGAATTTTCAAAATCCATGTCCACATGTTTACAATTTCACGTCAAAATGGCTAAAATTCCAGTTGCAATTTTTTCAAAGTCCCTGAAAAATTTTCCAATTTTTGTCCCAATTCTTCCCATTCCCATTGAAACTTTTCAAATCCCTCTCAAAACTGTTGAAATTCTGTTGAAGCTTTTAAAATTCTCTCTAGAATTTTCAAAATCCATGTCCACATGTTTACAATTTCACATCAAAATTGCTAAAATTCCAGTTGACATTTTTTCAAAGTCCCTTAAAAATTTTCCAATTTTCGTCCCAATTCTTCCCATTCCCATTGAAACTTTTCAAATCCCTCTCAAAATTGTTGAAATTCTGTTGAAGCTTTTAAAATTCTCTCTAGAATTTTCAAAATCCATGTCCACATGTTTACAATTTCACGTCAAAATTGCTAAAATTCCAGTTGAAATTTTTTCAACGTCCCTTAAAAATTTTCCAATTTTCGTCCCAATTCTTCCCATTCCCATTGTAACTATTCAGATTCCTCTCAAAACTGTTGAAATTCTGTTGAAGCTTTTAAAATTCTCTCTAGAATTTTCAAAATCCACTTCCACATATTTACAATTTCACGTCAAAATTGCTAAAATTCCAGTTGCAATTTTTTCAAAGTCCCTTAAAAATTTTCCAATTTTCGTCCCAATTCTTCCCATTCCCATTGAAACTTTTCAAATCCCTCTCAAAACTGTTGAAATTCTGTTGAAGCTTTTAAAATTCTCTCTAGAATTTTCAAAATCCACTTCAACATGTTTACAATTTCCACACAGTAGTGCCCCCCACCACCCTATGGCTCCTGCACTCTGCCCTGTAGATGCCCAATACTGCCCCACAGCACCATATGGCCTCTGTACTCTGCCCCATACATCCACACTCGTGCCCCCCAGCACCCCATGGTTCCTGTACTCTGCCCTATAGATGCCCAGTGCTGCCCCCCAGCACCATATAGCTCCTGTACTCTGCCCCATACATCCACACTAGTGCCCCCCAGCACCCCATGGCTCCTGCGCTCTTCCGCATAGATGCCCAGTACTGCCCCACAGCACCATATAGCTCCTGTACTCTGCCCCATAGATGCCCAGTACTGCCCCCCAGCACCATATAGCTCCTGTACTCTGCCCCATACATCCACAGCAGTGCCCTCCAACACCCCATGGCTACTGCACTCTGACCTATAGATGCCCAGTACTGCCCCCCAGCACCTGTACTCTGCCCTATAGATGCCCAGTACTGCCCCCCAGCACCATATAGCTCCTGTACTCTGCCCCATACATCCACACTAGTGCCCCCCAGAACCCCATGGCTCCTGCACTCTGCCCCATAGATGCCCAGTACTGCCCCCCAGCACCATATAGCTCCTGTACTCTGCCCTATAGATGCCCAGTACTGCCCCCCAGCACCATATAGCTCCTGTACTCTGCCCCATACATCCACACTAGTGCCCCCCAGAACCCCATGGCTCCTGCACTCTGCCCCATAGATGCCCAGTACTGCCCCCCAGCACCATATAGCTCCTGTACTCTTCCCTATAGATGCCCAGTACTGCCCCCCAGCACCATATAGCTCCTGTACTCTGCCCCATACATCCACACTAGTGCCCCCCAGAACCCCATGGCTCCTGCACTCTGCCCCATAGATGCCCAGTACTGCCCCCCAGCACCATATAGCTCCTGTACTCTGCCCTATAGATGCCCAGTACTGCCCCCCAGCACCATATAGCTCCTGCACTCTGCCCCATACATCCACAGTAGTGCCCCCCAGCACCCCATGGCTCCTGCGCTCTGCCCCATAGCTGTCTAGTACTGCCCCCCAGCACCATATAGCTCCTGTACTCTGCCCCATACATCCACACTAGTGCCCCTCACCACCCTATGGCTCCTGCACTCTGCCCTATAGATGCCCAGTACTGCCCCCCAGCACCATATAGCTCCTGTACTCTGCCCCATACATCCACACTAGTGCCCCCCACCACCCTATGGCTCCTGCACTCTGCCCTATAGCTGCCCAATACTGCCCCCCAGCACCATATAGCTCCTGCACTCTGCCCCATACATCCACAGTAGTGCCCCCCAGCACCCCATGGCCCCTGCACTCTGTCCCATAGCTGTCTAGTACTGCCCCCCAGCACCATATAGCTCCTGTACTCTGCCCCATACATCCACACTAGTGCCCTCACCACCCTATGGCTCCTGCACTCTGCCCTATAACTGACCAGTACTGCCCCCCAGCACCATATAGCTCCTGTACTCTGCCCCATATATCCACACTACTGCCCCCCAGCACCATATAGCTCCTGTACTCTGCCCCATGCATCCACAGTACTGCCCCCCAGCACCATATAGCTCCTGTACTCTGCCCCATACATCCACACTAGTGCCCCCCACCACCCCATGGCTCTTCCACTTTGCCCTGTAGATGCCCAATACTGCCCCACAGCACCATATAGCTCCTGTACTGTGCCCCATACATCCACACTAGTGCCCCCCAGCACCCCATGGCTCCTGCACTCTGCCCTGTAGGTGCCCAGTACTGCCCCCCAGCATCATATAGCTCCTGTGCTCTGCTCCATACATCCACAGTAGTGCCCCCCAGCACCCCATGGCTCCTGTACTCTGCCCTATAGATGCCCAGTACTGCCCCCCAGCACCATATAGCTCCTGTACTCTGCCCCATACATCCACACTAGTGGCCCCCAGCACCCCATGGCTCCTGTACTCTGCCCCATGCATCCACAGTAGTGCCCCCCAGAACTATATAGCTCCTGTACTCTGCCCCATACATCCACAGTAGGGCTCCCCCAGCACCCCATGGCTCCTGCACTCTGCCCCATAGCTGTCTAGTACTGCCCCCCAGCACCATATAGCTCCTGTACTCTGCCCCATACATCCATAGTAGTGCCCCCCACCACCCCATGGCTCCTGCACTCTGCCCTGTAGGTGCCCAGTACTGCCCCACAGCACCATATAGCTCCTGTACTCTGCCCCATACATGCACACCAGTGCCCCCCCAGCACCCCATGGCTCCTGCTCTGTGCCCTAAAGATGCCCTGTACTGCCCCACAGCACCACATAGCTCTTGTAATTTGCCCCATACATCCAGAGCAGTGCCCCCCAGCACCCCATAGTGACTCTACTCTGCTCCATAGACTCACAGTGCTGCCCCACAGGACCCTATAGGACCCGACTCTGCCCCTTAGACCCGGAGAGCTGCCCCACAGCAGTCTGTACGTGCTGCATTCTGCCCCGTTGGTGCAACGTGCTGCCCGACAGCACCACACACCTCTGTCCACCTGACCACCCCTCCCTCCTGACCACGCCTGCACTGCCCACTATGGGTGGGTCACAAGGGTCTATGGGGTGAGTTTGGGGGCCAGGGGGGCTGTGGGGTCAAGGGGATTGTTGTCAGGTGAAACACCCCTGAAGAGGCTGAACCCTCTATGAGTGAGTGACCCACACAGTGACCCACAGCAGCCCATAGCTCCTCTGCCCTATAGAGTCACTGCACCCCATAGCTGCTTTTACTCTGCCCCATAAATGGACAGCACTGCTCTACAGCACCCTGTGTCTCTACTCTGCCCCATACATCACCCACAGCACCCTGTATCTTGTTTACTCTGCCCTATAGACCCACAGTGTAACCCCACAGCACCCCACAGTTCTTCTGCCCTATAGATCAACAGCACTGTTCCAGAAAACACCGTAGCTTCTTCACACTAGCCCATAGGCCAGCAATGCTGCCGCACAGCACACTGTAGCTCCTGCACCCTGCCACATAGTCCCACAGCAGTGCCCCACAGCGCCCCACACATCTGGTCTGCCCTATACATCCACAGCACTGCTCTGCAGCACCATATAGTTCCAGCACTCTGCCCCATTGATACGTAGCACCCTACAGCTTCTGCATTGTGCCCATAGATCCACATTCCTGGGTCCCATCACCCCACCAGATGTCCTGGGTTGTGATGCTGCACGGGGCCCTGTGCACAACAGAAAATGAGGACACCATGGCTGCTGGGCTCCACCCTGCTTGGAATCCAAGATGGCTGGGGGGGGCTGGCAGCCGTGCTGGCACTGCCGGAGGGGCTGTTCATCTGGGCCGTGCTCAGGCAGCAGCTCCCGGCTGTATCGGCTGTTCCCATTGGCTGCCCCTGTGGCCCTGCACCCTGCCCATGGGAACAAGATGGCTGCCCTGGTGGGCGGCCCTCTCGGCTGCTGTGTCCTTGCTGGTGGGCGGGGCCATGGCTGCCATGGCTGTGCTGGAAGGGTGGTGCTGAGGTGGGCGGGGCCTGCCTAGGGCGGCCATTTTGGGGTGGTGCCCAAGGTGGGTGGTGGGACCTGTGACTGTTTACCCCTGATGGCCATCTTGGAAAAGGGCAGCGCTGTGCCGCTGCCATCCTAATGTTGCTCCCCCCGGGCCATGCTGGGGGATTTTTAACCTGGTTTTGGGGCCAATTTTCACCCAATAAAATTAAATAATGTAAAAAACCTTAAGCATGTGGTTTGTTCCATTTCCAGTGAGGGATTTGGGGGTTGGGTTTAGGGTTGAGGGTGGGGCTGAAGGTGTGGGTGGGGCCCCTGCCAACCCCACCCCCCTCCCAAGCTCTCCCCAATGTGCCTGCCTGGAGGGGTGTGCCCCAACCAGTCCCCACCCCCTTTCCAAGCACTCCACCCTCCCAGCTGGGCTCCTCCCCCTTGACCCACACTTCCACCCCCATTGGTGGGCTCCCTGCAGGGGGTGTGGCCTACAGACCTACAACTCCTTCCCCTCCCCTGCTGAGCCATGTACCCGACAGCACGACAGGGGCAGACAAAGCTCAGGAAGGACCAACAGAGCCAGGCAGGGCCTGAGAGCTTGAGAAAGTCCGACAGGTCTCGACACTGCCTGACAAAGCCCGACAGGGCCCGAGAGAGTTTGACGGATCCTCACAGAGCCTGACAAAGCTTGACAGAGCCCAACAGGACCCGTCAGGGCCTGAAAAGTCTTGTCAGTTCCTGATAGAGCCTCAATGTGTATGACAGAGCCCTGGGGGGCTCAACAGAGCCTGAGAAATCTTGACAGGGCTCAGCAGAGCCCAAGAGGTCTCGACAGAGCCCTGCAGAGCCCATCAAAGCCTGATAGAGCCTGACAGGCCCCAAGAAGTCTCGACAGAGCCCTACAGAGCCCATCAAAGCCTGATAGAGCCTGACAGGCCCCAAGAAGTCTCGACAGAGCCCTACAGAGCCCATCAAAGCCTGATAGAGCCTGACAGGCCCCAAGAGGTCTTGACAGAGCCCTACAGAGCCCATCAAAGCCTGTTAGAGCCTGACAGGCCCCAAGAGGTCTTGACAGAGCCCTACAGAGCCCATCGAAGCCTGATAGAGCCTGACAGACCCCAAGAGGTCTCGACAGAGCCCTACAGAGCCCATCAAAGCCTGATAGAGCCTGACAGGCCCCAAGAGGTCTCAACAGGGCTTCACAAAAACCAACAGTGTCTGACAGAGCCCGACAGGAGTGCAGGTGCTGTCATTTCCAGTGAGGGTCCAGGTAATTTGATAAGAGTGGTGGGCGGGGCCTGGGGTGATTGATCCCTCCCCTTTCCCAGGGGATTGTGGGAAGGGGTGGGCGGGGCTCAGGGTATTTGAGCCCCAGTCCCCGGGTAGGGAGCTCATTCCGCTCCAGGACGCCTCCGGTGCTGGTTCTCTGCTGCTCCTTCGGCAGTCGGCAGCTTTTGAGCTGTTTAAGCTACATGTGCAGAAGTCTTAGGAGAAGCGCAGGTGTCCGTTTGAGGTAAGAGCTTCAGGCGCAGCAAAGGTTCAGTAGCAGCTGTAGTAGAAAGGTTGTTTGTCATTATGTTTCATTTGTTGATTCAGTTCCAGGTGCTTTGCATTTTCCAGTAGTTCCTGACTACGATGAAGATGGAGTGTTGGTTATTGTATCTCCTTTTCTATCTGCTCCCTAGAAAACCTAAGTTGACATCCATACTGAGTCTCATTGTAGATGCAATAGCAGTAACAAAGTGCAGGTGCTGTCACTTCAAGTGAGATTCCAGGTGATTTGATAAGGGTGGTGGGTGGTGCCTGGGGTGATTGATCCCTCCCCTTTCCCAGGGGATTGTGGGAAGGGGTGGGCGGGGCTCAGGGTATTTGAGCCCCAGTCCCCGGGTAGGGATCTCATTCTGCTCCAGGACGGCTCCGGTGCAGGTCCTCTACCACTCCTTCAGCAGTCGGCAGCTTTTGAGCTGTTTAAGACACATGGGCAGACGTCTCAGGAGAAGCGGAGGTGTCCGTTTGAGGGAAGAGCTTCGGGCGCAGCAAAGGTTCAGTAGCAGCTGTAGTAGAAAGGTTGTTTGTCATTATGTTTCATTTGTTGATTCAGTTCCAGGTGCTTTGCATTTTCCAATAATTCCTGACCACGATGGAGATGGAACGTTGTTTTTTGGTTTGTATTGCTGTATTAATAGCTGTTAATATAATCTCTTCTCCTAGAAGAGTGTCTTGTTTCCAGAACCTTTGCAGCGTGCAGAGGCCCCCGGTAGACCATTCAAATGTACCTCCCGGAACTCAGCCAAGGTGAGCAATGACTCGTAGGCTACTACCGATAAATATTATTTGGGTGCCTAATCGTACACATGTCCTTGCTTTCCTTATTGTAGGTGATGATGGAGAAAGCGACAACTGCAGGAAGATCCCCGTTAGCCCACGTCGCGTTTTCCTCTGAAGATGGATCCGGTCCCTTGGCCCCCTAAAAGTTAAGTGGAGGCACGAGGGCTGGGAAGGGGCTGGGAATTGCAGGGAGGGTTTAAAGTTCTCAGACAGAAAAGGGCAGTCCAGGAGCAGTCCCCTTTGGGCAGATAAATGGGGTCAGGGACCTTTACAGTGCCATGCCAGCGTGTGCCGGGCAGGGCAGCTCCAGCCCGTGTCTGTTGTCGTGTAGTTCGGGAAGCCGCCTTGCGCCCGTCAGACGATCCCGGGGTATCATTGCGCTCCAGGGGCACGAAAGTCATTTCAAGTGCCATCCCAGGGTCTGGAAAGCTGGTGCCGATCGGGGTAGCGCCATTCGGCTGCCGGTTTTCTTGTATCGGCAGCCGAAAGGGTGCACGGTTCTTGCATCTTGAACGTTTCCGGTCAGTTGTGTTTTATGGTGTAGTTCTGGGCTGCAACAGCAGCTCTGCTCTCTACCCATCCAGTCTAAGGGACTGGCACTTCTTCCCAGCATCTTGAAGATTTTAACTCTTGCAGCAGCTTCTCGTATTTGCGCCGTCTCTGTGTGTTTGCGCCAGCGCCGCCGTCTCTGTGTGTTTGCGCCAGCGCTGCCGTCTCATAAGGGGCCGTGCCGTTCGGCTCTTATTTTTTTCTGGGGTTGCAGTGGAGAGTCCTCGCCTCACCGCTGCCTCCCTGCAGGTTCTTTTGATCAATGCAGTCTCTGGTTTGGAGTCGTTGTTGTTATAGAGCGTTTTTGGCGCTGTTGATGTGTTGTGGATAACGTTCTGAGGTGCGTCTGTCTGCGCACGTGCACCTTTGGCTGGAGCTGCTCTGCCCGGAGGCGTGGAGTCCAGGGTGGGTGGACGGAGCTCTAGGGGTGCACGGTTGATCTGTTGACGTGTTAAACTGCACAGGCAAAGGTTGTGCAGTCATCTGGGATGGAGTAGCCGTGGGCAGGGGAGTGGACTGTCCCTTCCCCAGTGTTTTAGAGACTCAATTAGAGCTTCTGGTGGGATTCCTAAACAGAAAGCAGACTTGTGGGATGGTCAAGCTGTTGATGATCATCTGCGTGACTTGTTGAATACCTTGATTTCAGGTGCAGAGGGACAACTTGGCCTGGAAGAGCGACGGAGGAGGCGAACTGTGCGCCATAAGCAGGTGGGTCGGTGCGTGGTGCCAGAGGGAAGCTGTGCCGTGTAGCTCTCGCTGAGCTTGGTCGTTTCTCTGTTTCCTAGGTGTTCCTGCAGATGCTGAAGAGGAACCCAGTGATGCAGGAAGATCCCCGTTTGCGCACGTGGCGTTTTCTCTGTTGAAGATGGATTTGGTCCCTTGGCCCTCTGAAAGCTAAGTGGAGGCACGGGGGCTGGGAAGGGGCTGGGAATCACAGGGATGGGGGTAAAGTTCTGGTAAGGGAAAGGGCCGTCCAGGAACAGTCCCCTTTGGGTAGGTGAAGGGTCCAGGGAACTTTACAGTGCGACGCCAGCGTGTGCCGGGCAGGGCAGCTCCAGCCTGTGTCTGCGTTGTGGTGTAGTTCGGGAAGCCGCCTTGCGCCTGTCAGAAGATCCCGGGGTCTCGTTGTGCTCAAGGGGCACAACGTGCCTCTCGGGTGCCATCCCGGGATCTGGAATGCCAGTGCCAATTGGCTTGGTGCCAATTGGGTCCTGGACTCTTGTGTCATCAGCCAAAAGTGTGGATGGTGTTTGCATTTCGGATGTTTCCGGTCAGTTGTGATTTATGGTCTTGTTCTGGGCTGCCTCATCAGCAGCTCTGCTCTCTACCCATCCAGTCCAAGGGACTGGCACTTCAAGATGCTGGGAAGAAGTTCTTAGTCTTGCAGCAGCCTTGTGTGTTTGCGCCAGCGCCGCCGTCTCTGTGTGTTTGCGCCAGCGCCGCCGTCTCTGTGTGTTTGCGCCAGCGCCGCCGTCTCTGTGTGTTTGCGCCAGCGCCGCCGTCTCATAAGAGGCCGTGCCGTTCAGCTCTTATTTTTTTCTGGGGTTGCAGTGGAGAGTCCTCGCCTCACCGCTGCCTCCCTGCAGGTTCTTTTGATCAATGCAGTCTCTGGTTTGGAGTCGTTCTTGTTATAGAGCGTTTTTGGTGCTGTTGATGTGTTGTCTATAATGTTCTGAGGTGCGTCTGTCTGTGCACGTGCACATTTGGCTGGAGCTGCTCTGCCCGGAGGCGTGGAGTCAGGGGTGGGTGGACGGAGCTCTAGGGGTGCACAGTTGATCTGTTGACATGTTAAACTGCGCAGGCCAAGGTTGTGCAGTCATCTGGGATGGAGTAGCCGTGGGCAGGGGAGTGGACTGTCCCTTCCCCAGTGTTTTAGAGACTCAATTAGAGCTTCTGGTGGGATTCCTAAACAGAAAGCAGACCTGTGGGATGGTCAAGCTGTTGATGATCATCTGCGTGACTTGTTGAATACCTTGATTTCAGGTGCAGAGGGACAACTTGGCCCGGAAGAGTGACGGAGGAGGCGAGCCGTGCGCCGTAAGCAGGTGGGTCGGTGCGTGGCGCCAGAGGGAAGCTGTGCCGTGTAGCTCTCGCTGAGCTTGGTCGTTTCTCTGTTTCCTAGGTGTTCCTGTAGACATTGAAGAGGAACCCGGTGATGCAGGAAGACGGCCGTTCACTCACATGGCGTTTTCATCTGTTGAAGACGGATTTGGTCCCTTGGCCCTCTGAAAGCTAAGTGGAGGCTGGGGGGCTGGGAAGGGGCTGGGAATCACAGGGATGGGGGTAAAGTTCTGGTAAGGGAAAGGGCCGTCCAGGAACAGTCCCCTTTGGGTAGGTGAAGGGTCCAGGGAACTTTACAGTGCAATGCCAGCGTGTGCCGGGCACGGCAGCTCCAGCCTGTGTCTGCGTTGTGTAGTTCGGGAAGCCTGCCTTGCGCCTGTCAGATGATCCTGGGGTCTCGTTGTGCTCAAGGGGCACAACGTGCCTCTCAGGTGCCATCCCAGGATGTGGAATGCCAGTTCCAATCGACTTGGTGCCAATTGGGTCCTGGACTCTTGTGTCATCAGCCAAAAGTGTGGATGGTGTTTGCATTTCGGATGTTTCCGGTCAGTTGTGATTTATGGTCTTGTTCTGGGCTGCCTCATCAGCAGCTCTGCTCTCTACCCATCCAGTCCAAGGGACTGGCACTTCAAGATGCTGGGAAGAAGTTCTTAGTCTTGCAGCAGCCTCGTGTGTTTGCGCCAGCGCCGCCGTCTCTGTGTGTTTGCGCCAGCACCGCCGTCTCATAAGGGGCCGTGCCGTTCGGCTCTTATTTTTTTCTGGGGTTGCAGTGGAGAGTCCTCGCCTCATCACTGCCTCCCTGCAGGTTCTTTTGGTCAATGCAGTCTCTGGTTTGGAGTCGTTGTTGTTATAGAGCATTTTTGGCGCCGTTGATGTGTTGTCGATAACGTTCTGAGGTACGTCTGTCTGCGCACGTGCGCATTTGGCTGGAGCTGCTCTGCCCGGAGGCGTGGAGTCAGGGGTGGGTGGACGGAGCTCTAGGGGTGCACGGTTGATCTGTTGACGTGTTAAACTGCGCAGGCAAAGGTGGTGCAGTCATCTGGGATGGAGTAGCCGTGGGCAGGGGAGCGGACTGTCCCTTCCCCAGTGTTTTAGAGACTCAATTAGAGCTTTTGGTGGGATTCCTAAACAGAAAGCAGACTTGTGGAATGGTCAAGCTGTTGATGAGCATCTGGGTGACCTGTTGAATACCTTGATTTCAGGTGCAGAGGGACAACTTGGCCCGGAAGAGCGACGGAGGAGGCGAGCCGTGCGCCGTAAGCAGATGGGTTGTTGCGTGGTGTCAGTGGGAAGATGTGCCTTGTGCCTTTATACTGTGTGTTCGCTCTGCTTAGTGAGCTTGTTTTCTCGTGTTGCTGTAGGTGTTGAGGAGGAAGCCGGCGATGTTGGAGTATCCCTGTTGGCGCACATGGTGTTTTCATCCGTTGAAGATGGATTCAGTCTCTTGGCCCTCTGAAAGCTAAGTGGAGGCTGGGGGGCTGGGAAGGGGCTGGGAACCGCAGGGAGGGGGGTAAAGTTCTGTTCGGGGCAAGGGCCATCCAGGAACAGTCCCCTTTGGGCAGGTGAAGGGTCCGGGGCATTTCACAGTGCGACGCCAGCGTGTGCCGGGCAGGGCAGCTCCAGCCAGTGTCTGCGTTGTGGTGTAGTTCGGGATGCCTGCCTTGTGCCTGTCAGACGATCCTGGGATTTTATTGTGTTCAAGGGACACGAAAGGCACCTCGGGTGTCGTCCGGGGATCTGGAACGCCGGTGCTGATTGGCGTAGCGCCAATTGGGTGCTGGTTTTCCCATATCAGCAGCTGAAAGCGTGGCAGGTCATTGCGTTTTTGGATGTTTCTGGTCAGTTGGTGTTGCTGAGGGCTGCGTCGGCAGCTCTGCTGTCTACCCATCCAGTCTCAGGGACTGGCACTTCTTCCCAGCATCTTGAAGTTTTTAAGCTGTGCCGCCGTCTCTGTGTGTGTTTGCGCCCGCGCTGCCGTCTCTGTGTGTGTTTGCGCCCGCGCTGCCGTCTCATAAGGGGCCATGATGTTCGGCTCTTATGTTTTTCTGGGGTTGCAGTAGAGGCTCCTCGCCTCACCGCTGCCTCCCTGCAGGTTGTTTTGATTGATGCAGTCTCTGGTTTGGAGTCGTTCTTGTCGTTCAGTGCTGCCGTCTCATAAGGGGCCCTGACTTTCGGCTCCTTTGTTTTCTGGGGTCACAGTGGAGGCTCCTTGCTATGCTACTGCCTCCCCGCAGGTTATTTTGATCGATCCGTGTCTGGTTTCGTGTCGTTCTCATTGTTGGGAGTTGTCGGTGCCGTTGCCATCGTGCGGTCTATAACATGCTGTGCAGCGTCTGTCTGCGCGGGTGCATGTTTGGCTGGAGCTGCTCTGCCCGGACACGTGGAGTCAGGGGCGGGTGGGCGGAGGTCTGGGAGTCCCCAGTTAATCTGATGAGGTGTTAAATTGCATAGGCAGAGGTTGTGCAGTCATGTGGGATGGAGTAGCTGTGGGCAGGGGAGTCCATAGTCCTTTTAGTGGTGTTTTGCAGTTGTTACTAAGATCATTGTTCACTAGTGTTTTCTGTAGTGTGCTGTTTTATCAGAGATGAAGCGTGTTTTAATGAAATCTTTTATTTTCTTTTCCTTGCAGGTGATCACATTGTCAATATGAGTCACTTACTTACAAAAAGGCATTTTGTTAGGCTATGTAACACTCAGTTATAGCCTTTTTTGATCTTAACGAAAGCAGCTACAGACTCCGATCAACACCCATGAGATAAGGCCCGCTTTACACCTTTTTGAAGAAATAGGCTTCTTTCAGGAAAACGCCACATTCAAGGCCAGAAAGGAGCTCCTACGGACCGTAAACAAAATCTACAGCTGCGCGGAGCCAAGTCCGGTCCGAGGTCAGCGCAAAGGATCCACCAAGAAGCAAGAAGACCACAGACTCAGCTATCGCTATTGGCCCGAATCACAGTGTAGAGGGGTGGGTGAATAGTTTGTAAGGGTATCAATACCCAGGGATTTCTATGCTTGGCTGGGACTTTAGCAGAAGCAGCAGCTCCAGTCAGCCTTCCCGCTGTACTGTTCTGTTTGGTTAGTTATTTACATGGTTTTTGCCTGAGAGTTTGCCCCAATAGATCAAGGATTTAGACCCCAACCCACCCGTCCCCACGCCCCTGGAAGGGAGGTAGGGACGTCGAGGTGTAGAGCGATGCAATCCTGAAATTCAGGCTGAGCGATATAAGGAATGAGGTGTACACGTACAATCCTTTGGCCTTAGGTAAATATATCTTAGGTGTTTCCCCTATCCCCCGTGAGTCCAGGAGCCAAACCGTAGATCCGGCACGGGGCTGAGTTCGGATCCAGCCGCACCTAGACTCCCCTCTTGGAGGAGTTTAGAAAGCAAGGGGGTCCATTCTGAACCTCACGACTCAACGGAAAGGCCTCCCTGTAGCCTTTGGCATCTCCTGTCCACGTAGAAATCACTCCGCATCAAGTTCCAGCTGATTTTGATTGGCATATTTTGTCCACTTAGCAAGCAATAGCGTCCCTCGGCATCACTTTCCATGACGTCACGATCGGGAAGCCGTGGAAGAACAGGTCACCGTGGTCAAGAACTATATGAAGGATGGCAAGGGAATTAAGTGCAAACTGTTTTCCTTTCCTGACAATTAGCTCGAGGCAGGTACTTAAAAGGGTCAGTGCGGTAGATGACGCGCAGCACGTCGGGATAGCGTGAAACCTCGAGTGAATGTAGCTCGGGGTTTTAGGTTTTTTTTTTCCTTGGCCGTTCAGATTTTTTTCCTTTTCAGGTAAATTCCAAAGGTAAAGAATAGAAATAGCCCCAGCTGGAGGGTTTTACCCCCCGTCCAGGTTTTTTCCTCCGGTCCCGGCGGCTCCGCGAGGTGACGTTAATCCCCAATGTACGGACTCGTGTTCGGCCGGGACCGGGGTTTAGCCAGGCGGGGCAAGTTTAGAGGGCGCTAGGAACGGCGTTTCTGAGGGGCGACGTGGAGACGGGGGAAGGCCCAGGGGGAGAAGGGCAGAGAATGGGTGCGGTGGTGTTTGTAGGCGAATGAGTGGTGCGTTAATGTTGTGTGATGTGGTAATATTGTGTTTTGGGGATGTAGTTATTTGTTCTGGCAGGTTAATGGTTTTTCCCTTTCAGCTCAATTTAAACTTTAAAATAGAATAAAAAAACCCCAGCTGGGTTTTTTTTTTTTTTTTTCCCCCGGCTGGGTTTTTTTTTCCCCGGTCCCGGCCGCTCCGCGAGGTGACGTTTGTCACCAAGGTTCGGACGTGGGCGCCCGTCGGGCCAGGGTTTTGGCAGGCAGGGAGCGTTTAGAGGCTCCCGGGAACGGCGTTCCCGAGGGGCGACGCAGACGCAGGGTGAGGGTACGGGCCGGGAGAACGGCCACCGGGAGAGCACGTGGTGGGTTAGGTGTCTGAGTGAGCGGTGCGGTTTGGCTGTGTGATCTGGTACGATTGTGTTTTGGGGTTGTGGGTTTTTGTCGTTGCAGGTTAATGTTGTTTTCTTTTCAGCTCAATTTAAACTTTAAAATAGAATAAAAAAACCCCAGCTGGGGGATTTTTTTTTTTCCCCCGGCTGGGTTTTTTTTTCCCCGGTCCCGGCCGCTCCGCGAGGCGACGTTTGTCGCCAAGGTTCAGACGCGAGCGCCTGTCGGGCCGGGGTTTTGGCAGGCAGGGTCATTTTCGAGGCTCCCGGGAACGGCGTTCCCGAGGGGCCAGGGGGAGAAGGGGTCATGGCACACGGGGAGAAGGCAGAGAACGGCTGCGGTGTGAGCGTGTGGTGGTGTCGGTAGGCGTAGGAGCGGTGTGGTTAGCTGTGTGAGTTGGAATGATTGTGTTTTGGTCCTGCATTTGTTTCTTTGCAGGTTAATGGTTTTTACCTTTCAGCTCAACTTAAAATAAAATAAAAAAAACCCAGCTGGGGGATTTTTTTTTTTTCCCCCAGCTGGGTTTTTTTTTCCCCAGTCCCGGCTGCTCCGCGAGGCGACGTTCGTCGCCAAGGTTCGGACGCGGGCGCCCGTCGGGCCGGGGTTTTGGCAGGCAGGGAGCGTTTAGAGGCTCCCGGGAACGGCGTTCCCAAGGGGCGACGCAGACGTAGGGTGAGGGCACGGGCCGGGAGAACGGCTGCAGAGCGAGCGCACGGTGGGTTCGGTATCCGAGCGAGCGGTGCGGTTTGGCTGTGTGATCTGGTATGATTGTGTTTTTGGGTTGTAGGTTTTTTTAATTTACCTGAAAAGGAAAAAAAAAGAAAAATTAAAATAGATAACAAAAACCCCAGCCAGGGGATTCCCTCCCCACGTGTCCATCCACTGCCCTCAGGAGCCTGTTCTATCCCAGGTCCACACCGCTCGGTGCGGTCACGTTACCTGACAATGTTCAGATTCAGGTCAGTCTGGGATGGTGGTTTCAGAGGCAGGGTTATCATCGAGGCTGCCAGGAACGGCCTTTCTGGCGACACCCATTCTGGATCGTGGCCAGGGTCGGTCCTCGTCAGGAGGCCTGTTTAGGGAAAGGTCCCAGGAAGGTGCTTTTGATCGGTCCAGGAGCAGGGTGAGTAAACGGCCGAGGACAGGGACAGGGTTGTGATAGGAGCATGTTATCCTCTGTAATGGGATGTGAGAAAGATGAGTTGGATTTTCTGTGTTGTGTTATATTTGTACTACCTCAAATGTGTAATCATTGTAATACCTCCAATATGTAGTAAAGGTGCGTGTTTGATATTTGGGCCGTCACTCGCGACGAAACGACGTAAAAGAGTCGTAAGGGCGAGGAGTCGGTTCTGCCGCGTGGTGAAATGCACGCAGGAACCGAGAGTCCGTTTAAGGTTCGCCCTCGGGCGAGAAACGCTGTAATGGCCACGCACCCAAAGTGATTGCATTCTCTGTTGCCTTATGCATTGTGATACATTATGTTTAAAAGCTGTAATAAGGAGGAGTTTTTCAGGTTATGGAAATGGTGATCATGGAACAGTGTAAAGAAAGCATGTTTGTAATCTGTTGGCTTAGATTAAATAAATACTTGGTTATGATGTTGTAATGTTTGGTTTGAAGAGGTCGGTTCTACGTAAGGGCCCCCACAAAGGTAATAAAGCAGACGTACCTTTTTGTCTTCCGGCGTCTTTTTTCCGTTTGAGAGGAGCGACAGCCGGATGTTTTGTGCAAGTACCCGAGTGCGAGAGCGTGCGGATCGTGAATGTGAGCGTGTCCCGGACTTTGTCTTTGTCCGTGTCGTGTGTATGTGCGTGCTGGACTTTGTCTGTGTCTTGTGTGCGTGCTGGACTTTGTCTCTGTGGGTGTTGTGTGTGTGTGCTGGACTTTGTTGGTGTTGTGTGTGTGTCCAGGACTTTGTCTTTGTCTTGTGTGCATGCTGGACTTTGTGTTCTGTTTTGCATGCTGGATTTGTCTCTGTCTTGTGTGTGTGTGCTGGACTTTGTCTCTGTCTCTGTCTTGTTTGTGTGCTGGACTTTGTCTGTGTCTGGTGTGTGTGTGTGTGTGCTGGACTTTGTTTCTGTCTTGTGTGTGTGTCTGTGTGTGTGACTGCAGGACTTTGTCTCTGTCCTGTTTGCATGCTGGACTTTGTCTCTGTCTTGTGTGTATGTGCATGCTGGACTTTGTCTCTGTCTTGTGTGCATGCTGGACTTTGTGTTGTGTGTGTGTCCTGGACTTTGAGTGGAGTGACAGCTCAGGTTGAATGTGGTTGAGTGTGCTGTTATGGTAGAGTTTGTTTTGGATGGCAGGGAGTTAGTTTTAATTAAAACTAACTAAAAGTTTTTTCAGGTGCAGCAGTAGGGCTTTGGATGCTCAAGGGGACAAAAAAAAAATAATAAATGAATAAAGAAATTAAGTACTCCCCTTGAGCATCCAAAGCCCTTCTGCTGCACCAGACATATTATTTTAATTCTTTTTATACACATATATACATGCACACACTACATACATACACCACCTATACTACATCCAGCACATTTGCATGACCAGAGGGAGTACTCCCTCATTAATCAACCCAACAAACAAAAACATTAATGAGGGAGTACTCCCTCTGGTCATGCAAATCACACACAAATTATGCAAATGAGATAATTAAATATGCAAAATAGTAAAAAATTTTTCTCTATATATACTGCACATACCACAACCTGCCAAACACAAGAAAAAGCAACAAACAAAAAACAATTTAAACACAAATGGACCATACAACAATACATATTCAAATTACATCAAAATATCTAAACAACAATAAAAAAAAACACCAACAATCTAACAACTAAAACAAACCGCAATCAACAACAACTGAAACATACAATAAAAACAAACAAACTAAACAACAAATAACAAAAACAAAACACACATACACTTTCCATATACAACTACCAGGACACTTACACAAAACAGTATGACATATAACAACACAAATCCTTACAAAATCCATAATTCCAACAAAATTCACAATGACAACCCCCCCAAAAACAAAATAAAATCAACATAACAAAACTTCAACTTACAATCACAATTAAACTAAAAAATCAAATTGCTGTTACAACAGTTACAATACAGTTAAACAAACAAAGCTCACAATACTTACTAATTACACCTAACACATCCAACTCACAAACTACAATACACAAATGACACACAATACCTGACAACTGACACATTACATTACAGACTTAATAATACAGTAACACCACTACAGAACCACCTGAACACTGACAACAACATTCACACTTACACCTGAGCCAAACCATTCCATAACAACAACACACACACAAACAAGTACCTAAAATTCATACAAATCAATCTCACACAACCACACTACAGCTAGACCCAGCACTACACCTAACACAACACATACAACAACACTCAATCAAGTAAAAACACACATTACAAACACCATGAACATCATTCTCACTGATAAACAACACACACATAACTTACACTTATAGTCATTAAATACATATATATGTTGCATAATATCATTCATATCTAATTATTTAAAATGCACGAGCATATGCACTTACAAACATCACA
>NW_028115653.1:0-37658 GCF_964273445.1 Streptopelia decaocto
GTTGAAATTCTGTTGAAGCTTTTAAAATTCTCTCTAGAATTTTCAAAATCCATGGCCACATGTTTACAATTTCACATAAAAAAAATTGCTAAAATTCCAGTTGAAATTTTTTAAAAGTCGCTTAAAAATTTTCCAATTTTTGTCCCAATTCTTCCCATTCCCATTGAAACTTTTCAAATCCCTTTCAAAATTGTTGAAATTCTGTTGAAGCTTTTTAAATTCTCTCTAGAATTGTCAAAATCCATGTCCACATGTTTACAATTTCACATAAAAAAATTGCTAAAATTCCAGTTGAAATTTTTTCAAAGTCCCTTAAAAATTTTCCAATTTTTGTCCCAATTCTTCCCATTCCCATTGAAACTTTTCAAATCCCTCTCATAATTGTTGAAATTCTCTTGAAGCTTTTAAAATTCTCTCTAGAATTTTCAAAATCCATGTCCACATGTTTACAATTTCACGTCAAAAAATGGCTAAAATTCCAGTTGAAATTTTTTCAAAGTCCCTTAAAAATTTTCCAATTTTTGTCCCAATTATTCCCATTCCCATTGAAACTTTTCAAATCCCTCTCAAAATTGTTGAAATTCTCTTGAAGCTTTTAAAATTCTCTCTAGAATTTTCAAAATCCATGTCCACATGTTTACAATTTCACGTCAAAAAATTGCTAAAATTCCAGTTGAAATTTTTTCAAAGTCCCTTAAAAATTTTCCAATTTTTGTCCCAATTCTTCCCATTCCCATTGAAACTTTTCAAATCCCTTTCAAAATTGTTGAAATTCTGTTGAAACTTTTAAAATTCTCTCTAGAATTTTCAAAATCCATGTCCACATGTTTACAATTTCACGTCAAAAAATGGCTAAAATTCCAGTTGAAATTTTTTCAAAGTCCCTTAAAAATTTTCCAATATTTGTCCCAATTCTTCCCATTCCCATTGAAACTTTTCAAATCCCTCTCAAAATTGTTGAAATTCTGTTGAAGCTTTTAAAATTCTCTCTAGAATTTTCAAAATCCATGTCCACATGTTTACAATTTCACGTCAAAATATTGCTAAAATTCCAGTTGAAATTTTTTCAAAGTCCCTTAAAAATTTTCCAATTTTTGTCCCAATTCTTCCCATTCCCATTGAAACTTTTCAAATCCCTCTCAAAATTGTTGAAATTCTGTTGAAGCTTTTAAAATTCTCTCTAGAATTTTCAAAATCCATGTCCACATGTTTACAATTTCACATTAAAAAATTGCTAAAATTCCAGTTGAAATTTTTTCAAAGTCCCTTAAAAATTTTCCAATTTTTGTCCCAATTCTTCCCATTCCCATTGAAACTTTTCAAATCCCTTTCAAAATTGTTGAAATTCTGTTGAAACTTTTTAAATTCTCTCTAGAATTTTCAAAATCCATGGCCACATGTTTACAATTTCACGTCAAAAAATGGCTAAAATTCCAGTTGAAATTTTTTCAAAGTCCCTTAAAAATTTTCCAATATTTGTCCCAATTCTTCCCATTCCCATTGAAATTTTTCAAATCCCTCTCAAAATTTTTGAAATTCTGTTGAAACTTTTAAAATTCTCTCTAGAATTTTCAAAATCCATGGCCACATGTTTACAATTTCACGTCAAAAAATTGCTAAAATTCCAGTTGAAATTTTTTCAAAGTCCCTTAAAAATTTTCCAATTTTTGTCCCAATTCTTCCCATTCCCATTGAAACTTTTCAAATCCCTCTCAAAATTGTTGAAATTCTCTTGAAGCTTTTAAAATTCTCTCTAGAATTTTCAAAATCCATGTCCACATGTTTACAATTTCTCATAAAAATATTGCTAAAATTCCAGTTCAAATTTTTTCAAAGTCCCTTAAAAATTTTCCAATTTTTGTCCCAATTCTTCCCATTCCCATTGAAACTTTTCAAATCCCTCTCAAAATTGTTGAAATTCTCTTGAAGCTTTTAAAATTCTCTCTAGAATTTTCAAAATCCATGGCCACATGTTTACAATTTCACGTCAAAAAATTGCTAAAATTCCAGTTGAAATTTTTTCAAAGTCCCTTCAAAATTTTCCAATTTTTGTCGAACTCTTCCCATTCCCATGGAAACTTTTCAAATCCCTCTCAAAATTGTTGAAATTCTGTTGAAGCTTTTAAAATTCTCTCTAGAATTTTCAAAATCCATGGCCACATGTTTACAATTTCACATAAAAAAATTGCTAAAATTCCAGTTGAAATTTTTTCAAAGTCCCTTAAAAATTTTCCAATTTTTGTCCCAATTCTTCCCATTCCCATTGAAACTTTTCAAATCCCTTTCAAAATTGTTGAAATTCTGTTGAAACTTTTAAAATTCTCTCTAGAATTTTCAAAATCCATGTCCACATGTTTACAATTTCACGTCAAAAAATGGCTAAAATTCCAGTTGAAATTTTTTCTAAGTCCCTTAAAAATTTTCCAATATTTGTCCCAATTCTTCCCATTCCCATTGAAACTTTTCAAATCCCTCTCAAAATTGTTGAAATTCTGTTGAAGCTTTTAAAATTCTCTCTAGAATTTTCAAAATCCATGTCCACATGTTTACAATTTCACGTCAAAATATTGCTAAAATTCCAGTTGAAATTTTTTCAAAGTCCCTTAAAAATTTTCCAATTTTTGTCCCAATTCTTCCCATTCCCATTGAAACTTTTCAAATCCCTCTCAAAATTGTTGAAATTCTGTTGAAGCTTTTAAAATTCTCTCTAGAATTTTCAAAATCCATGTCCACATGTTTACAATTTCACATTAAAAAATTGCTAAAATTCCAGTTGAAATTTTTTCAAAGTCCCTTCAAAATTTTCCAATTTTTGTCGAACTCTTCCCATTCCCATGGAAACTTTTCAAATCCCTCTCAAAATTGTTGAAATTCTGTTGAAGCTTTTAAAATTCTCTCTAGAATTTTCAAAATCCATGGCCACATGTTTACAATTTCACATAAAAAAATTGCTAAAATTCCAGTTGAAATTTTTTCAAAGTCCCTTAAAAATTTTCCAATTTTTGTCCCAATTCTTCCCATTCCCATTGAAACTTTTCAAATCCCTTTCAAAATTGTTGAAATTCTGTTGAAACTTTTAAAATTCTCTCTAGAATTTTCAAAATCCATGTCCACATGTTTACAATTTCACGTCAAAAAATGGCTAAAATTCCAGTTGAAATTTTTTCTAAGTCCCTTAAAAATTTTCCAATATTTGTCCCAATTCTTCCCATTCCCATTGAAACTTTTCAAATCCCTCTCAAAATTGTTGAAATTCTGTTGAAGCTTTTAAAATTCTCTCTAGAATTTTCAAAATCCATGTCCACATGTTTACAATTTCACGTCAAAATATTGCTAAAATTCCAGTTGAAATTTTTTCAAAGTCCCTTAAAAATTTTCCAATTTTTGTCCCAATTCTTCCCATTCCCATTGAAACTTTTCAAATCCCTCTCAAAATTGTTGAAATTCTGTTGAAGCTTTTAAAATTCTCTCTAGAATTTTCAAAATCCATGTCCACATGTTTACAATTTCACATTAAAAAATTGCTAAAATTCCAGTTGAAATTTTTTCAAAGTCCCTTAAAAATTTTCCAATTTTTGTCCCAATTCTTCCCATTCCCATTGAAACTTTTCAAATCCCTTTCAAAATTGTTGAAATTCTGTTGAAACTTTTAAAATTCTCTCTAGAATTTTCAAAATCCATGTCCACATGTTTACAATTTCACGTCAAAAAATGGCTAAAATTCCAGTTGAAATTTTTTCAAAGTCCCTTAAAAATTTTCCAATATTTGTCCCAATTCTTCCCATTCCCATTGAAATTTTTCAAATCCCTCTCAAAATTTTTGAAATTCTGTTGAAACTTTTAAAATTCTCTCTAGAATTTTCAAAATCCATGGCCACATGTTTACAATTTCACGTCAAAAAATTGCTAAAATTCCAGTTGAAATTTTTTCAAAGTCCCTTAAAAATTTTCCAATTTTTGTCCCAATTCTTCCCATTCCCATTGAAACTTTTCAAATCCCTCTCAAAATTGTTGAAATTCTCTTGAAGCTTTTAAAATTCTCTCTAGAATTTTCAAAATCCATGTCCACATGTTTACAATTTCTCATAAAAATATTGCTAAAATTCCAGTTCAAATTTTTTCAAAGTCCCTTAAAAATTTTCCAATTTTTGTCCCAATTCTTCCCATTCCCATGGAAACTTTTCAAATCCCTCTCAAAATTGTTGAAATTCTCTTGAAGCTTTTAAAATTCTCTCTAGAATTTTCAAAATCCATGTCCACATGTTTACAATTTCACATAAAAAAATTGCTAAAATTCCAGTTGAAATTTTTTCAAAGTCCCTTCAAAATTTTCCAATTTTTGTCGAACTCTTCCCATTCCCATGGAAACTTTTCAAATCCCTCTCAAAATTGTTGAAATTCTGTTGAAGCTTTTAAAATTCTCTCTAGAATTTTCAAAATCCATGGCCACATGTTTACAATTTCACATAAAAAAATTGCTAAAATTCCAGTTGAAATTTTTTCAAAGTCCCTTAAAAATTTTCCAATTTTTGTCCCAATTCTTCCCATTCCCATTGAAACTTTTCAAATCCCTTTCAAAATTGTTGAAATTCTGTTGAAACTTTTAAAATTCTCTCTAGAATTTTCAAAATCCATGTCCACATGTTTACAATTTCACGTCAAAAAATGGCTAAAATTCCAGTTGAAATTTTTTCAAAGTCCCTTAAAAATTTTCCAATATTTGTCCCAATTCTTCCCATTCCCATTGAAACTTTTCAAATCCCTCTCAAAATTGTTGAAATTCTGTTGAAGCTTTTAAAATTCTCTCTAGAATTTTCAAAATCCATGGCCACATGTTTACAATTTCTCATAAAAATATTGCTAAAATTCCAGTTCAAATTTTTTCAAAGTCCCTTAAAATTTTTCCAATTTTTGTCCCAATTCTTCCCATTCCCATTGAAACTTTTCAAATCCCTCTCAAAATTGTTGAAATTCTCTTGAAGCTTTTAAAATTCTCTCTAGAATTTTCAAAATCCATGTCCACATGTTTACAATTTCTCATAAAAATATTGCTAAAATTCCAGTTCAAATTTTTTCAAAGTCCCTTAAAAATTTTCCAATTTTTGTCCCAATTCTTCCCATTCCCATGGAAACTTTTCAAATCCCTCTCAAAATTGTTGAAATTCTCTTGAAGCTTTTAAAATTCTCTCTAGAATTTTCAAAATCCATGTCCACATGTTTACAATTTCACATAAAAAAATTGCTAAAATTCCAGTTGAAATTTTTTCAAAGTCCCTTCAAAATTTTCCAATTTTTGTCGAACTCTTCCCATTCCCATGGAAACTTTTCAAATCCCTCTCAAAATTGTTGAAATTCTGTTGAAGCTTTTAAAATTCTCTCTAGAATTTTCAAAATCCATGGCCACATGTTTACAATTTCACATAAAAAAATTGCTAAAATTCCAGTTGAAATTTTTTCAAAGTCCCTTAAAAATTTTCCAATTTTTGTCCCAATTCTTCCCATTCCCATTGAAACTTTTCAAATCCCTTTCAAAATTGTTGAAATTCTGTTGAAACTTTTAAAATTCTCTCTAGAATTTTCAAAATCCATGTCCACATGTTTACAATTTCACGTCAAAAAATGGCTAAAATTCCAGTTGAAATTTTTTCAAAGTCCCTTAAAAATTTTCCAATATTTGTCCCAATTCTTCCCATTCCCATTGAAACTTTTCAAATCCCTCTCAAAATTGTTGAAATTCTGTTGAAGCTTTTAAAATTCTCTCTAGAATTTTCAAAATCCATGGCCACATGTTTACAATTTCTCATAAAAATATTGCTAAAATTCCAGTTCAAATTTTTTCAAAGTCCCTTAAAATTTTTCCAATTTTTGTCCCAATTCTTCCCATTCCCATTGAAACTTTTCAAATCCCTCTCAAAATTGTTGAAATTCTCTTGAAGCTTTTAAAATTCTCTCTAGAATTTTCAAAATCCATGTCCACATGTTTACAATTTCACATAAAAAAATGGCTAAAATGCCAGTTGAAATTTTTTCAAAGTCCCTTAAAAATTTTCCAATTTTTGTCCCAATTCTTCCCATTCCCATTGAAACTTTTCAAATCCCTTTCAAAATTGTAGAAATTCTGTTAAATCTTTTGAAATTCTCTCTAGAATTTTCAAAATCCATGTCCACATGTTTACAATTTCACGTCAAAAAATGGCTAAAATTCCAGTTGAAATTTTTTAAAAGTCCCTTCAAAATTTTCCAATTTTTGTCCCAATTCTTCCCATTCCCATTGAAACTTTTCAAATCCCTCTCAAAATTGTTGAAATTCTCTTGAAGCTTTTAAAATTCTCTCTAGAATTTTCAAAATCCATGTCCACATGTTTACAATTTCACGTCAAAATATTGCTAAAATTCCAGTTGAAATTTTTTCAAAGTCCCTTAAAAATTTTCCAATTTTTGTCCCAATTCTTCCCATTCCCATTGAAACTTTTCAAATCCCTCTCAAAATTGTTGAAATTCTGTTGAAGCTTTTAAAATTCTCTCTAGAATTTTCAAAATCCATGTCCACATGTTTACAATTTCACGTCAAAAAATGGCTAAAATTCCAGTTGAAATTTTTTCAAAGTCCCTTAAAAATTTTCCAATTTTTGTCCCAATTCTTCCCATTCCCATTGAAACTTTTCAAATCCCTCTCAAAATTGTTGAAATTCTGTTGAAACTTTTAAAATTCTCTCTAGAATTTTCAAAATCCATGGCCACATGTTTACAATTTCACGTCAAAAAATGGCTAAAATTCCAGTTGAAATTTTTTCAAAGTCCCTTAAAAATTTTGCAATTTTTGTCCCAATTCTTCCCATTCCCATTGAAACTTTTCAAATCCCTCTCAAAATTGTTGAAATTCTGTTGAAGCTTTTAAAATTCTCTCTAGAATTTTCAAAATCCATGGCCACATGTTTACAATTTCACGTCAAAAAATTGCTAAAATTCCAGTTGAAATTTTTTCAAAGTCCCTTAAAAATTTTCCAATTTTTGTCCCAACTCTTCCCATTCCCATGGAAACTTTTCAAATCCCTCTCAAAATTGTTGAAATTCTGTTGAAGCTTTTAAATTCTCTCTAGAATTTTCAAAATCCATGGCCACATGTTTACAATTTCACGTCAAAAAATTGCTGAAATTACAGTTGAAATTTTTTCAAAGTCCCTTAAAAATTTGCCAATTTTTGTCCCAATTCTTCCCATTCCCATTGAAACGTTTCAAATCCCTCTCAAAATTGTTGAAATTCTGTTGAAGCTTTTAAAATTCTCTCTAGAATTTTCAAAATCCATGTCCACATGTTTACAATATCACATAAAAAATGGCTAAAATTCCAGTTGAAATTTTTTCAAAGTCCCTGAAAAATTTTCCAATTTTTGTCCCAATTCTTCCCATTCCCATTGAAACTTTTCAAATCCCTCTCAAAATTGTTGAAATTCTCTTGAAGCTTTTAAAATTCTCTCTAGAATTTTCAAAATCCATGGCCACATGTTTACAATTTCAGATAAAAAAATTGCTAAAATTCCAGTTGAAATTTTTTCAAAGTCCCTTAAAAATTTTCCAATTTTTGTCCCAATTCTTCCCATTCCCATTGAAACTTTTCAAATCCCTCTCAAAATTGTTGAAATTCTGTTGAAGCTTTTAAAATTCTCTCTAGAATTTTCAAAATCCATGTCCACATGTTTACAATTTCACATAAAAAATTGCTAAAATTCCAGTTGAATTTTTTCAAAGTCCCTTAAAAATTTTCCAATTTTTGTCCCAATTCTTCCCATTCCCATTGAAACTTTTCAAATCCCTCTCAAAATTGTTGAAATTCTCTTGAAGCTTTTAAAATTTTCTCTAGAATTTTCAAAATCCATGTCCACATGTTCACAATTTCTCATAAAAATATTGCTAAAATTCCAGTTCAAATTTTTTCAAAGTCCCTTCAAAATTTTCCAATTTTTGTCCCAATTCTTCCCATTCCCATGGAAACTTTTCAAATCCCTCTCAAAATTGTTGAAATTCTCTTGAAGCTTTTAAAATTCTCTCTAGAATTTTCAAAATCCATGTCCACATGTTTACAATTTCACATAAAAAAATTGCTAAAATTCCAGTTGAAATTTTTTCAAAGTCCCTTAAAAATTTTCCAATTTTTGTCCCAATTCTTCCCATTCCCATTGAAACTTTTCAAATCCCTCTCAAAATTGTTGAAATTCTCTTGAAGCTTTTAAAATTCTCTCTAGAATTTTCATAATCCATGTCCACATGTTTACAATTTCACATAACAAAATGGCTAAAATTCCAGTTGAAATTTTTTCAAAGTCCCTTAAAAATTTTCCAATTTTTGTCCCAATTCTTCCCATTCCCATTGAAACTTTTCAAATCCCTCTCAAAATTGTTAAAATTCTGTTGAAGCTTTTAAAATTCTCTCTAGAATTTTCAAAATCCATGGCCACATGTTTACAATTTCACATTAAAAAATTGCTAAAATTCCATTTGAAATTTTTCAAAGTCCCTTAAAAATTTTCCAATTTTTGTCCCAATTCTTCCCATTCCCATTGAAACTTTTCAAATCCCTCTCAAAATTGTTGAAATTCTCTTGAAGCTTTTAAAATTCTCTCTAGAATTTTCAAAATCCATGGCCACATGTTTACAATTTCTCATAAAAATATTGCTAAAATTCCAGTTCAAATTTTTTCAAAGTCCCTTCAAAATTTTCCAATTTTTGTCCCAATTCTTCCCATTCCCATGGAAACTTTTCAAATCCCTCTCAAAATTGTTGAAATTCTGTTGAAGCTTTTAAAATTCTCTCTAGAATTTTCAAAATCCATGTCCACATGTTTACAATTTCACATAAAAAAATTGCTAAAATTCCAGTTGAAATTTTTTCAAAGTCCCTTAAAAATTTTCCAATTTTTGTCCCAATTCTTCCCATTCCCATTGAAACTTTTCAAATCCCTTTCAAAATTGTTGAAATTCTGTTGAACCTTTTAAAATTCTCTCTAGAATTTTCAAAATCCATGTCCACATGTTTACAATTTCACGTCAAAAAATTGCTAAAATTCCAGTTGAAATTTTTTCACAGTCCCTAATAAATTTTCCAATATTTGTCCCAATTCTTCCCATTCCCATTGAAACTTTTCAAATCCCTCTCAAAATTGTAGAAATTCTCTTGAAGCTTTTAAAATTCTCTCTAGAATTTTCAAAATCCATGTCCACATGTTTACAATTTCACGTCAAAAAATTGCTAAAATTCCAGTTGAAATTTTTTCAAAGTCCCTTAAAAATTTTCCAATTTTTGTCCCAATTCTTCCCATTCCCATGGAAACTTTTCAAATCCCTCTCAAAATTGTTGAAATTCTCTTGAAGCTTTTAAAATTCTCTCTAGAATTTTCAAAATCCATGGCCACATGTTTACAATTTCTCATAAAAAAATGGCTAAAATTCCAGTTGAAATTTTTTCAAAGTCCCTTAAAAATTTTCCAATTTTTGTCCCAATTCTTCCCATTCCCATTGAAACTTTTCAAATCCCTCTCAAAATTGTAGAAATTCTGTTAAAGCTTTTGAAATTCTCTCTAGAATTTTCAAAATCCATGTCCACATGTTTACAATTTCACGTCAAAAATGGCTAAAATTCCAGTTGAAATTTTTTCAGAGTCCCTTAAAAATTTTCCAATTTTTGTCCCAATTCTTCCCATTCCCATTGAAACTTTTCAAATCCCTTTCAAAATTGTTGAAATTCTGTTGAAACTTTTAAAATTCTCTCTAGAATTTTCAAAATCCATGGCCACATGTTTACAATTTCACATAAAAAAATTGCTAAAATTCCAGTTGAAATTTTTTAAAAGTCCCTTAAAAATTTTCCAATTTTTGTCCCAATTCTTCCCATTCCCATTGAAATTTTTCAAATCCCTCTCAAAATTGTTGAAATTCTGTTGAAGCTTTTAAAATTCTCTCTAGAATTTTCAAAATCCATGTCCACATGTTTACAATTTCACATTAAAAAATTGCTAAAATTCCAGTTGAAATTTTTTCAAAGTCCCTTAAAAATTTTCCAATTTTTGTCCCAATTCTTCCCATTCCCATTGAAACTTTTCAAATCCCTTTCAAAATTGTTGAAATTCTGTTGAAACTTTTAAAATTCTCTCTAGAATTTTCAAAATCCATGTCCACATGTTTACAATTTCACGTCAAAAAATGGCTAAAATTCCAGTTGAAATTTTTTCAAAGTCCCTTAAAAATTTTCCAATATTTGTCCCAATTCTTCCCATTCCCATTGAAATTTTTCAAATCCCTCTCAAAATTGTTGAAATTCTGTTGAAACTTTTAAAATTCTCTCTAGAATTTTCAAAATCCATGTCCACATGTTTACAATTTCACATAAAAAAATTGCTAAAATTCCAGTTGAAATTTTTTCAAAGTCCCTTAAAAATTTTCCAATTTTTGTCCCAGTTCTTCCATTCCCATTGAAACTTTTCAAATCCCTCTCAAAATTGTTGAAATTCTGTTGAAGCTTTTAAAATTCTCTCTAGAATTTTCAAAATCCATGTCCACATGTTTACAATTTCTCATAAAAATATTGCTAAAATTCCAGTTCTAATTTTTTCAAAGTCCCTTAAAAATTTTCCAATTTTTGTCCCAATTCTTCCCATTCCCATGGAAACTTTTCAAATCCCTCTCAAAATTGTTGAAATTCTCTTGAAGCTTTTAAAATTCTCTCTAGAATTTTCAAAATCCATGTCCACATGTTTACAATTTCACATAAAAAAATTGATAAAATTCCAGCTGAAATTTTTTCAAAGTCCCTTCAAAATTTTCCAATTTTTGTCGAACTCTTCCCATTCCCATTGAAATTTTTCAAATCCCTCTCAAAATTGTTGAAATTCTGTTGAAGCTTTTAAAATTCTCTCTAGAATTTTCAAAATCCATGTCCACATGTTCACAATTTCTCATAAAAATATTGCTAAAATTCCAGTTCAAATTTTTTCAAAGTCCCTTCAAAATTTTCCAATTTTTGTCCCAATTCTTCCCATTCCCATTGAAACTTTTCAAATCCCTCTCAAAATTGTTGAAATTCTCTTGAAGCTTTTAAAATTCTCTCTAGAATTTTCAAAATCCATGTCCACATGTTTACAATTTCACATAAAAAAATTGCTAAAATTCCAGTTGAAATTTTTTCAAAGTCCCTTAAAAATTTTCCAATTTTTGTCCCAACTCTTCCCATTCCCATGGAAACTTTTGAAATCCCTCTCATAATTGTTGAAATTCTGTTGAAGCTTTTAAAATTCTCTCTAGAATTTTCAAAATCCATGTCCACATGTTTACAATTTCACGTCAAAAAATGGCTAAAATTCCAGTTGAAATTTTTTCAAAGTCCCTTCAAAATTTTCCAATTTTTGTCCCAATTCTTCCCATTCCCATTGAAACTTTTCAAATCCCTCTCAAAATTGTTGAAATTCTGTTGAAGCTTTTAAAATTCTCTCTAGAATTTTCAAAATCCATGGCCACATGTTTACAATTTCACATAAAAAAATTGCTAAAATTCCAGTTGAAATTTTTTCAAAGTCCCTTAAAAATTTTCCAATTTTTGTCCCAATTCTTCCCATTCCCATTGAAACTTTTCAAATCCCTCTCAAAATTGTTGAAATTCTCTTGAAGCTTTTAAAATTCTCTCTAGAATTTTCAAAATCCATGGCCACATGTTTACAATTTCACGTCAAAAAATGGCTAAAATTCCAGTTGAAATTTTTTCAAAGTCCCTTAAAAATTTTCCAATATTTGTCCCAATTCTTCCCATTCCCATTGAAATTTTTCAAATCCCTCTCAAAATTGTTGAAATTCTGTTGAAACTTTTAAAATTCTCTCTAGAATTTTCAAAATCCATGTCCACATGTTTACAATTTCACATAAAAAAATTGCGAAAATTCCAGTTGAAATTTTTTCAAAGTCCCTTAAAAATTTTCCAATTTTTGTCCCAATTCTTCCCATTCCCATTGAAACTTTTCAAATCCCTCTCAAAATTGTTGAAATTTTGTTGAAGCTTTTAAAATTCTCTCTAGAATTTTCAAAATCCATGTCCACATGTTTACAATTTCTCATAAAAATATTGCTAAAATTCCAGTTCAAATTTTTTCAAAGTCCCTTCAAAATTTTCCAATTTTTGTCCCAATTCTTCCCATTCCCATGGAAACTTTTCAAATCCCTCTCAAAATTGTTGAAATTCTCTTGAAGCTTTTAAAATTCTCTCTAGAATTTTCAAAATCCATGTCCACATGTTTACAATTTCACATAAAAAAATTGCTAAAATTCCAGTTGAAATTTTTTCAAAGTCCCTTCAAAATTTTCCAATTTTTGTCGAACTCTTCCCATTCCCATGGAAACTTTTCAAATCCCTCTCAAAATTGTTGAAATTCTGTTGAAGCTTTTAAAATTCTCTCTAGAATTTTCAAAATCCATGGCCACATGTTTACAATTTCACATAAAAAAATTGCTAAAATTCCAGTTGAAATTTTTTCAAAGTCCCTTAAAAATTTTCCAATTTTTGTCCCAATTCTTCCCATTCCCATTGAAACTTTTCAAATCCCTCTCAAAATTGTTGAAATTCTCTTGAAGCTTTTAAAATTCTCTCTAGAATTTTCAAAATCCATGTCCACATGTTTACAATTTCACGTCAAAAATGGCTAAAATTCCAGTTGAAATTTTTTCAAAGTCCCTTAAAAATTTTCCAATTTTTGTCCCAATTCTTCCCATTCCCATTGAAACTTTTCAAATCCCTCTCAAAATTGTTGAAATTCTGTTAAAGCTTTTTAAATTCTCTCTAGAATTTTCAAAATCCATGGCCACATGTTTACAATTTCTCATAAAAATATTGCTAAAATTCCAGTTGAAATTTTTTCAAAGTCCTTAAAATTTTTCCAATTTTTGTCCCAATTCTTCCCATTCCCATGGAAACTTTTCAAATCCCTCTCAAAATTGTTGAAATTCTCTTGAAGCTTTTAAAATTCTCTCTAGAATTGTCAAAATCCATGTCCACATGTTTACAATTTCACGTCAAAAAAATGCTAAAATTCCAGTTGAAATTTTTTCAAAGTCCCTTAAAAATTTTCCAATTTTTGTCCCAATTCTTCCCATTCCCATTGAAACTTTTCAAATCCCTCTCAAAATTGTTGAAATTCTGTTGAAGCTTTTAAAATTCTCTCTAGAATTTTCAAAATCCATGTCCACATGTTTACAATTTCACGTCAAAAAATGGCTAAAATTCCAGTTGAAATTTTTTCAAAGTCCCTTAAAAATTTTCCAATTTTTGTCCCAATTCTTCCCATTCCCATTGAAACTTTTCAAATCCCTCTCAAAATTGTTGAAATTCTCCTGAAGCTTTTAAAATTCTCTCTAGAATTTTCAAAATCCATGGCCACATGTTTACAATTTCACGTCAAAAAATGGCTAAAATTCCAGTTGAAATTTTTTCAAAGTCCCTTAAAAATTTTGCAATTTTTGTCCCAATTCTTCCCATTCCCATTGAAACTTTTCAAATCCCTCTCAAAATTGTTGAAATTCTGTTGAAGCTTTTAAAATTCTCTCTAGAATTTTCAAAATCCATGGCCACATGTTTACAATTTCACGTCAAAAAATTGCTAAAATTCCAGTTGAAATTTTTTCAAAGTCCCTTAAAAATTTTCCAATTTTTGTCCCAACTCTTCCCATTCCCATGGAAACTTTTCAAATCCCTCTCAAAATTGTTGAAATTCTGTTGAAGCTTTTAAATTCTCTCTAGAATTTTCAAAATCCATGGCCACATGTTTACAATTTCACGTCAAAAAATTGCTGAAATTACAGTTGAAATTTTTTCAAAGTCCCTTAAAAATTTGCCAATTTTTGTCCCAATTCTTCCCATTCCCATTGAAACGTTTCAAATCCCTCTCAAAATTGTTGAAATTCTGTTGAAGCTTTTAAAATTCTCTCTAGAATTTTCAAAATCCATGTCCACATGTTACAATATCACATAAAAAATGGCTAAAATTCCAGTTGAAATTTTTTCAAAGTCCCTGAAAAATTTTCCAATTTTTGTCCCAATTCTTCCCATTCCCATTGAAACTTTTCAAATCCCTCTCAAAATTGTTGAAATTCTCTTGAAGCTTTTAAAATTCTCTCTAGAATTTTCAAAATCCATGGCCACATGTTTACAATTTCAGATAAAAAAATTGCTAAAATTCCAGTTGAAATTTTTTAAAAGTCCCTTAAAAATTTTCCAATTTTTGTCCCAATTCTTCCCATTCCCATTGAAATTTTTCAAATCCCTCTCAAAATTGTTGAAATTCTGTTGAAGCTTTTAAAATTCTCTCTAGAATTTTCAAAATCCATGTCCACATGTTTACAATTTCACATAAAAAATTGCTAAAATTCCAGTTGAAATTTTTTCAAAGTCCCTTAAAAATTTTCCAATTTTTGTCCCAATTCTTCCCATTCCCATTGAAACTTTTCAAATCCCTCTCAAAATTGTTGAAATTCTCTTGAAGCTTTTAAAATTTTCTCTAGAATTTTCAAAATCCATGTCCACATGTTCACAATTTCTCATAAAAATATTGCTAAAATTCCAGTTCAAATTTTTTCAAAGTCCCTTCAAAATTTTCCAATTTTTGTCCCAATTCTTCCCATTCCCATGGAAACTTTTCAAATCCCTCTCAAAATTGTTGAAATTCTCTTGAAGCTTTTAAAATTCTCTCTAGAATTTTCAAAATCCATGTCCACATGTTTACAATTTCACATAAAAAAATTGCTAAAATTCCAGTTGAAATTTTTTCAAAGTCCCTTAAAAATTTTCCAATTTTTGTCCCAATTCTTCCCATTCCCATTGAAACTTTTCAAATCCCTCTCAAAATTGTTGAAATTCTCTTGAAGCTTTTAAAATTCTCTCTAGAATTTTCATAATCCATGTCCACATGTTTACAATTTCACATAACAAAATGGCTAAAATTCCAGTTGAAATTTTTTCAAAGTCCCTTAAAAATTTTCCAATTTTTGTCCCAATTCTTCCCATTCCCATTGAAACTTTTCAAATCCCTCTCAAAATTGTTAAAATTCTGTTGAAGCTTTTAAAATTCTCTCTAGAATTTTCAAAATCCATGGCCACATGTTTACAATTTCACATTAAAAAATTGCTAAAATTCCATTTGAAATTTTTTCAAAGTCCCTTAAAAATTTTCCAATTTTTGTCCCAATTCTTCCCATTCCCATTGAAACTTTTCAAATCCCTCTCAAAATTGTTGAAATTCTCTTGAAGCTTTTAAAATTCTCTCTAGAATTTTCAAAATCCATGGCCACATGTTTACAATTTCTCATAAAAATATTGCTAAAATTCCAGTTCAAATTTTTTCAAAGTCCCTTAAAAATTTTCCAATTTTTGTCCCAATTCTTCCCATTCCCATGGAAACTTTTCAAATCCCTCTCAAAATTGTTGAAATTCTGTTGAAGCTTTTAAAATTCTCTCTAGAATTTTCAAAATCCATGTCCACATGTTTACAATTTCACATAAAAAAATTGCTAAAATTCCAGTTGAAATTTTTTCAAAGTCCCTTAAAAATTTTCCAATTTTTGTCCCAATTCTTCCCATTCCCATTGAAACTTTTCAAATCCCTTTCAAAATTGTTGAAATTCTGTTGAACCTTTTAAAATTCTCTCTAGAATTTTCAAAATCCATGTCCACATGTTTACAATTTCACGTCAAAAAATTGCTAAAATTCCAGTTGAAATTTTTTCACAGTCCCTAATAAATTTTCCAATATTTGTCCCAATTCTTCCCATTCCCATTGAAACTTTTCAAATCCCTCTCAAAATTGTAGAAATTCTCTTGAAGCTTTTAAAATTCTCTCTAGAATTTTCAAAATCCATGTCCACATGTTTACAATTTCACGTCAAAAAATTGCTAAAATTCCAGTTGAAATTTTTTCAAAGTCCCTTAAAAATTTTCCAATTTTTGTCCCAATTCTTCCCATTCCCATTGAAACTTTTCAAATCCCTCTCAAAATTGTTGAAATTCTCTTGAAGCTTTTAAAATTCTCTCTAGAATTTTCAAAATCCATGGCCACATGTTTACAATTTCTCATAAAAAAATGGCTAAAATTCCAGTTGAAATTTTTTCAAAGTCCCTTAAAAATTTTCCAATTTTTGTCCCAATTCTTCCCATTCCCATTGAAACTTTTCAAATCCCTCTCAAAATTGTAGAAATTCTGTTAAAGCTTTTGAAATTCTCTCTAGAATTTTCAAAATCCATGTCCACATGTTTACAATTTCACATCAAAAAATGGCTAAAATTCCAGTTGAAATTTTTTCAGAGTCCCTTAAAAATTTTCCAATTTTTGTCCCAATTCTTCCCATTCCCATTGAAACTTTTCAAATCCCTTTCAAAATTGTTGAAATTCTGTTGAAACTTTTAAAATTCTCTCTAGAATTTTCAAAATCCATGGCCACATGTTTACAATTTCACATAAAAAAATTGCTAAAATTCCAGTTGAAATTTTTTAAAAGTCCCTTAAAAATTTTCCAATTTTTGTCCCAATTCTTCCCATTCCCATTGAAATTTTTCAAATCCCTCTCAAAATTGTTGAAATTCTGTTGAAGCTTTTAAAATTCTCTCTAGAATTTTCAAAATCCATGTCCACATGTTTACAATTTCACATTAAAAAATTGCTAAAATTCCAGTTGAAATTTTTTCAAAGTCCCTTAAAAATTTTCCAATTTTTGTCCCAATTCTTCCCATTCCCATTGAAACTTTTCAAATCCCTTTCAAAATTGTTGAAATTCTGTTGAAACTTTTAAAATTCTCTCTAGAATTTTCAAAATCCATGTCCACATGTTTACAATTTCACGTCAAAAAATGGCTAAAATTCCAGTTGAAATTTTTTCAAAGTCCCTTAAAAATTTTCCAATATTTGTCCCAATTCTTCCCATTCCCATTGAAATTTTTCAAATCCCTCTCAAAATTGTTGAAATTCTGTTGAAACTTTTAAAATTCTCTCTAGAATTTTCAAAATCCATGTCCACATGTTTACAATTTCACATAAAAAAATTGCTAAAATTCCAGTTGAAATTTTTTCAAAGTCCCTTAAAAATTTTCCAATTTTTGTCCCAATTCTTCCCATTCCCATTGAAACTTTTCAAATCCCTCTCAAAATTGTTGAAATTTTGTTGAAGCTTTTAAAATTCTCTCTAGAATTTTCAAAATCCATGTCCACATGTTTACAATTTCTCATAAAAATATTGCTAAAATTCCAGTTCTAATTTTTTCAAAGTCCCTTAAAAATTTTCCAATTTTTGTCCCAATTCTTCCCATTCCCATGGAAACTTTTCAAATCCCTCTCAAAATTGTTGAAATTCTCTTGAAGCTTTTAAAATTCTCTCTAGAATTTTCAAAATCCATGTCCACATGTTTACAATTTCACATAAAAAAATTGATAAAATTCCAGTTGAAATTTTTTCAAAGTCCCTTCAAAATTTTCCAATTTTTGTCGAACTCTTCCCATTCCCATTGAAATTTTTCAAATCCCTCTCAAAATTGTTGAAATTCTGTTGAAGCTTTTAAAATTCTCTCTAGAATTTTCAAAATCCATGTCCACATGTTCACAATTTCTCATAAAAATATTGCTAAAATTCCAGTTCAAATTTTTTCAAAGTCCCTTCAAAATTTTCCAATTTTTGTCCCAATTCTTCCCATTCCCATTGAAACTTTTCAAATCCCTCTCAAAATTGTTGAAATTCTGTTAAAGCTTTTTAAATTCTCTCTAGAATTGTCAAAATCCATGTCCACATGTTTACAATTTCACATAAAAAAATTGCTAAAATTCCAGTTGAAATTTTTTCAAAGTCCCTTAAAAATTTTCCAATTTTTGTCCCAACTCTTCCCATTCCCATGGAAACTTTTGAAATCCCTCTCATAATTGTTGAAATTCTGTTGAAGCTTTTAAAATTCTCTCTAGAATTTTCAAAATCCATGTCCACATGTTTACAATTTCACGTCAAAAAATGGCTAAAATTCCAGTTGAAATTTTTTCAAAGTCCCTTCAAAATTTTCCAATTTTTGTCCCAATTCTTCCCATTCCCATTGAAACTTTTCAAATCCCTCTCAAAATTGTTGAAATTCTGTTGAAGCTTTTAAAATTCTCTCTAGAATTTTCAAAATCCATGGCCACATGTTTACAATTTCACATAAAAAAATTGCTAAAATTCCAGTTGAAATTTTTTCAAAGTCCCTTAAAAATTTTCCAATTTTTGTCCCAATTCTTCCCATTCCCATTGAAACTTTTCAAATCCCTCTCAAAATTGTTGAAATTCTCTTGAAGCTTTTAAAATTCTCTCTAGAATTTTCAAAATCCATGGCCACATGTTTACAATTTCACGTCAAAAAATGGCTAAAATTCCAGTTGAAATTTTTTCAAAGTCCCTTAAAAATTTTCCAATATTTGTCCCAATTCTTCCCATTCCCATTGAAATTTTTCAAATCCCTCTCAAAATTGTTGAAATTCTGTTGAAACTTTTAAAATTCTCTCTAGAATTTTCAAAATCCATGTCCACATGTTTACAATTTCACATAAAAAAATTGCGAAAATTCCAGTTGAAATTTTTTCAAAGTCCCTTAAAAATTTTCCAATTTTTGTCCCAATTCTTCCCATTCCCATTGAAACTTTTCAAATCCCTCTCAAAATTGTTGAAATTTTGTTGAAGCTTTTAAAATTCTCTCTAGAATTTTCAAAATCCATGTCCACATGTTTACAATTTCTCATAAAAATATTGCTAAAATTCCAGTTGAAATTTTTTCAAAGTCCCTTAAAAATTTTCCAATTTTTGTCCCAATTCTTCCCATTCCCATGGAAACTTTTCAAATCCCTCTCAAAATTGTTGAAATTCTCTTGAAGCTTTTAAAATTCTCTCTAGAATTTTCAAAATCCATGTCCACATGTTTACAATTTCACATAAAAATATTGCTAAAATTCCAGTTGAAATTTTTTCAAAGTCCCTTAAAATTTTTCCAATTTTTGTCCCAATTCTTCCCATTCCCATGGAAACTTTTCAAATCCCTCTCAAAATTGTTGAAATTCTCTTGAAGCTTTTAAAATTCTCTCTAGAATTTTCAAAATCCATGTCCACATGTTTACAATTTCACATAAAAAAATTGCTAAAATTCCAGTTGAAATTTTTTCAAAGTCCCTTAAAAATTTTCCAATTTTTGTCCCAATTCTTCCCATTCCCATGGAAACTTTTCAAATCCCTCTCAAAATTGTTGAAATTCTGTTGAAGCTTTTAAAATTCTCTCTAGAATTTTCAAAATCCATGGCCACATGTTTACAATTTCACGTCAAATAATTGCTAAAATTCCAGTTGAAATTTTTTCAAAGTCCCTTAAAAATTTTCCAATTTTTGTCCCAATTCTTTCCATTCCCATTGAAACTTTTCAAATCCCTCTCAAAATTGTAGAAATTCTGTTAAAGCTTTTTAAATTCTCTCTAGAATTTTCAAAATCCATGGCCACATGTTTACAATTTCACGTCAAAAAATGGCTAAAATTCCAGTTGAAATTTTTTCAAAGTCCCTGAAAAATTTTCCAATTTTTGTCCCAATTCTTCCCATTCCCATTGAAACTTTTCAAATCCCTTTCAAAATTGTTGAAATTCTGTTGAAACTTTTAAAATTCTCTCTAGAATTTTCAAAATCCATGTCCACATGTTTACAATTTCACGTCAAAAAATGGCTAAAATTCCAGTTGAAATTTTTTCAAAGTCCCTTAAAAATTTTCCAATATTTGTCCCAATTCTTCCCATTCCCATTGAAACTTTTCAAATCCCTCTCAAAATTGTTGAAATTCTGTTGAAGCTTTTAAAATTCTCTCTAGAATTTTCAAAATCCATGGCCACATGTTTACAATTTCACGTCAAAAAATGGCTAAAATTCCAGTTGAAATTTTTTCAAAGTCCCTTAAAAATTTTCCAATTTTTGTCCCAATTCTTCCCATTCCCATTGAAACTTTTAAAATCCCTCTCAAAATTGTTGAAATTCTCTTGAAGCTTTTAAAATTCTCTCTAGAATTTTCAAAATCCATGTCCACATGTTTACAATTTCACGTCAAAAAATGGCTAAAATGCCAGTTGAAATTTTTTAAAAGTCCCTTAAAAATTTTCCAATTTTTGTCCCAATTCTTCCCATTCCCATTGAAACTTTTCAAATCCCTCTCAAAATTGTTGAAATTCTCTTGAAGCTTTTAAAATTCTCTCTAGAATTTTCAAAATCCATGTCCACATGTTTACAATTTCACGTCAAAATATTGCTAAAATTCCAGTTGAAATTTTTTCAAAGTCCCTTCAAAATTTTCCAATTTTTGTCCCAATTCTTCCCATTCCCATTGAAACTTTTCAAATCCCTCTCAAAATTGTTGAAATTCTGTTGAAGCTTTTAAAATTCTCTCTAGAATTTTCAAAATCCATGTCCACATGTTTACAATTTCACGTCAAAAAATGGCTAAAATTCCAGTTGAAATTTTTTCAAAGTCCCTTAAAAATTTTCCAATTTTTGTCCCAATTCTTCCCATTCCCATTGAAACTTTTCAAATCCCTCTCAAAATTGTTGAAATTCTCTTGAAGCTTTTAAAATTCTCTCTAGAATTTTCAAAATCCATGGCCACATGTTTACAATTTCACGTCAAAAAATGGCTAAAATTCCAGTTGAAATTTTTTCAAAGTCCCTTAAAAATTTTGCAATTTTTGTCCCAATTCTTCCCATTCCCATTGAAACTTTTCAAATCCCTCTCAAAATTGTTGAAATTCTGTTGAAGCTTTTAAAATTCTCTCTAGAATTTTCAAAATCCATGTCCACATATTTACAATTTCACGTAAAAAAATGGCTAAAATTCCAGTTGAAATTTTTTCAAAGTCCCTTAAAAATTTTCCAATTTTTGTCCCAATTCTTCCCATTCCCATTGAAACTTTTCAAATCCCTCTCAAAATTGTTGAAATTCTCTTGAAGCTTTTAAAATTCTCTCTAGAATTTTCAAAATCCATGGCCACATGTTTACAATTTCACGTCAAAAAATTGCTAAAATTCCAGTTGAAATTTTTTCAAAGTCCCTTAAAAATTTTCCAATTTTTGTCCCAATTCTTCCCATTCCCATTGAAACTTTTCAAATCCCTCTCAAAATTGTTGAAATTCTGTTGAAGCTTTTTAAATTCTCTCTAGAATTGTCAAAATCCATGTCCACATGTTTACAATTTCACGTCAAAAAATTGCTAAAATTCCAGTTGAAATTTTTTCAAAGTCCCTGAAAAATTTTCCAATTTTTGTCCCAATTCTTCCCATTCCCATTGAAACTTTTCAAATCCCTCTCAAAATTGTTGAAATTCTCTTGAAGCTTTTAAAATTCTCTCTAGAATTTTCAAAATCCATGTCCACATGTTTCCAATTTCACGTCAAAAAATGGCTAAAATTCCAGTTCAAATTTTTTCAAAGTCCCTTAAAAATTTTCCAATTTTTGTCCCAATTCTTCCCATTCCCATTGAAACTTTTCAAATCCCTCTCAAAATTGTTGAAATTCTCTTGAAGCTTTTAAAATTCTCTCTAGAATTTTCAAAATCCATGTCCACATGTTTACAATTTCACATTAAAAAATTGCTAAAATTCCAGTTGAAAATTTTTCAAAGTCCCTTAAAAATTTTCCAATTTTTGTCCCAATTCTTCCCATTCCCATTGAAACTTTTCAAATCCCTCTCAAAATTGTAGAAATTCTGTTAAAGCTTTTGAAATTCTCTCTAGAATTTTCAAAATCCATGTCCACATGTTTACAATTTCACATAAAAAAATTGCTAAAATTCCAGTTGAAATTTTTTCAAAGTCCCTTCAAAATTTTCCAATTTTTGTCCCAATTCTTCCCATTCCCATTGAAACTTTTCAAATCCCTCTCAAAATTGTTGAAATTCTGTTGAAACTTTTAAAATTCTCTCTAGAATTTTCAAAATCCATGTCCACATGTTTACAATTTCACGTCAAAAAAATGCTAAAATTCCAGTTGAAATTTTTTCAAAGTCCCTTCAAAATTTTCCAATTTTTGTCCCAATTCTTCCCATTCCCATTGAAACTTTTCAAATCCCTCTCAAAATTGTTGAAATTCTCTTGAAGCTTTTAAAATTCTCTCTAGAATTTTCAAAATCCATGTCCACATGTTTACAATTTCACGTCAAAAAATGGCTAAAATTCCAGTTGAAATTTTTTCAAAGTCCCTTAAAAATTTTCCAATTTTTGTCCCAATTCTTCCCATTCCCATTGAAACTTTTCAAATCCCTCTCAAAATTGTTGAAATTCTCTTGAAGCTTTTAAAATTCTCTCTAGAATTTTCAAAATCCATGGCCACATGTTTACAATTTCACGTCAAAAAATGGCTAAAATTCCAGTTGAAATTTTTTCAAAGTCCCTGAAAAATTTTCCAATTTTTGTCCCAATTCTTCCCATTCCCATTGAAACTTTTCAAATCCCTCTCAAAATTGTTGAAATTCTGTTGAAGCTTTTAAAATTCTCTCTAGAATTTTCAAAATCCATGGCCACATGTTTACAATTTCACGTCAAAAAATGGCTAAAATTCCAGTTGAAATTTTTTCAAAGTCCCTTAAAAATTTTGCAATTTTTGTCCCAATTCTTCCCATTCCCATTGAAACTTTTCAAATCCCTCTCAAAATTGTTGAAATTCTCTTGAAGCTTTTAAAATTCTCTCTAGAATTTTCAAAATCCATGTCCACATGTTTACAATTTCACGTAACAAAATGGCTAAAATTCCAGTTGAAATTTTTTCAAAGTCCCTTAAAAATTTTGCAATTTTTGTCCCAATTCTTCCCATTCCCATTGAAACTTTTCAAATCCCTCTCAAAATTGTTGAAATTCTCTTGAAGCTTTTAAAATTCTCTCTAGAATTTTCAAAATCCATGTCCACATGTTTACAATTTCACGTCAAAAAATGGCTAAAATTCCAGTTGAAATTTTTTCAAAGTCCCTTAAAAATTTTCCAATTTTTGTCCCAATTCTTCCCATTCCCATTGAAACTTTTCAAATCCCTCTCAAAATTGTTGAAATTCTCTTGAAGCTTTTAAAATTCTCTCTAGAATTTTCAAAATCCATGTCCACATGTTTACAATTTCACATAAAAAAATTGATAAAATTCCAGTTGAAATTTTTTCAAAGTCCCTTCAAAATTTTCCAATTTTTGTCGAACTCTTCCCATTCCCATTGAAATTTTTCAAATCCCTCTCAAAATTGTTGAAATTCTGTTGAAGCTTTTAAAATTCTCTCTAGAATTTTCAAAATCCATGGCCACATGTTCACAATTTCTCATAAAAATATTGCTAAAATTCCAGTTCAAATTTTTTCAAAGTCCCTTCAAAATTTTCCAATTTTTGTCCCAATTCTTCCCATTCCCATTGAAACTTTTCAAATCCCTCTCAAAATTGTTGAAATTCTCTTGAAGCTTTTAAAATTCTCTCTAGAATTTTCAAAATCCATGTCCACATGTTTACAATTTCACATAACAAAATGGCTAAAATTCCAGTTGAAATTTTTTCAAAGTCCCTTAAAAATTTTCCAATTTTTGTCCCAATTCTTCCCATTCCCATTGAAACTTTTCAAATCCCTCTCAAAATTGTTAAAATTCTGTTGAAGCTTTTAAAATTCTCTCTAGAATTTTCAAAATCCATGGCCACATGTTTACAATTTCACATTAAAAAATTGCTAAAATTCCATTTGAAATTTTTTCAAAGTCCCTTAAAAATTTTCCAATTTTTGTCCCAATTCTTCCCATTCCCATTGAAACTTTTCAAATCCCTCTCAAAATTGTTGAAATTCTGTTAAAGCTTTTTAAATTCTCTCTAGAATTGTCAAAATCCATGTCCACATGTTTACAATTTCACGTCAAAAAATTGCTAAAATTCCAGTTGAAATTTTTTCAAAGTCCCTTAAAAATTTTCCAATTTTTGTCCCAATTCTTCCCATTCCCATTGAAACTTTTCAAATCCCTCTCAAAATTGTAGAAATTCTCTTGAAGCTTTTAAAATTCTCTCTAGAATTTTCAAAATCCATGGCCACATGTTTACAATTTCACATAAAAAAATTGCTAAAATTCCAGTTGAAATTTTTTAAAAGTCCCTTAAAAATTTTCCAATTTTTGTCCCAACTCTTCCCATTCCCATGGAAACTTTTCAAATCCCTCTCAAAATTGTTGAAATTCTGTTGAAGCTTTTAAATTCTCTCTAGAATTTTCAAAATCCATGGCCACATGTTTACAATTTCACGTCAAAAAATTGCTAAAATTCCAGTTGAAAATTTTTCAAAGTCCCTTAAAAATTTTACAATTTTTGTCCCAATTCTTCCCATTCCCATTGAAACTTTTCAAATCCCTCTCAAAATTGTAGAAATTCTGTTAAAGCTTTTGAAATTCTCTCTAGAATTTTCAAAATCCATGTCCACATGTTTACAATTTCACATAAAAAAATTGCTAAAATTCCAGTTGAAATTTTTTCAAAGTCCCTTAAAAATTTTCCAATTTTTGTCCCAATTCTTCCCATTCCCATTGAAACTTTTCAAATCCCTCTCAAAATTGTTGAAATTCTGTTAAAGCTTTTTAAATTCTCTCTAGAATTGTCAAAATCCATGTCCACATGTTTACAATTTCACGTCAAAAAATTGCTAAAATTCCAGTTGAAATTTTTTCAAAGTCCCTTAAAAATTTTCCAATTTTTGTCCCAATTCTTCCCATTCCCATTGAAACTTTTCAAATCCCTCTCAAAATTGTTGAAATTCTCTTGAAGCTTTTAAAATTCTCTCTAGAATTTTCAAAATCCATGGCCACATGTTTACAATTTCACGTCAAAAAAATGCTAAAATTCCAGTTGAAATTTTTTCAAAGTCCCTTAAAAATTTTCCAATTTTTGTCCCAATTCTTCCCATTCCCATTGAAACTTTCCAAATCCCTCTCAAAATTGTTGAAATTCTGTTGAAGCTTTTAAAATTCTCTCTAGAATTTTCAAAATCCATGTCCACATGTTTCCAATTTCACGTCAAAAAATGGCTAAAATTCCAGTTGAAATTTTTTCAAAGTCCCTTAAAAATTTTCCAATTTTTGTCCCAATTCTTCCCATTCCCATTGAAACTTTTCAAATCCCTCTCAAAATTGTTAAAATTCTGTTGAAGCTTTTAAAATTCTCTCTAGAATTTTCAAAATCCATGGCCACATGTTTACAATTTCACATAAAAAAATTGCTAAAATTCCAGTTGAAATTTTTTCAAAGTCCCTTAAAAATTTTCCAATTTTTGTCCCAATTCTTCCCATTCCCATTGAAACTTTTCAAATCCCTCTCAAAATTGTTGAAATTCTGTTAAAGCTTTTTAAATTCTCTCTAGAATTGTCAAAATCCATGTCCACATGTTTACAATTTCACGTCAAAAAATTGCTAAAATTCCAGTTGAAATTTTTTCAAAGTCCCTTAAAAATTTTCCAATTTTTGTCCCAATTCTTCCCATTCCCATTGAAACTTTTCAAATCCCTCTCAAAATTGTAGAAATTCTCTTGAAGCTTTTAAAATTCTCTCTAGAATTTTCAAAATCCATGGCCACATGTTTACAATTTCACATAAAAAAATTGCTAAAATTCCAGTTGAAATTTTTTAAAAGTCCCTTAAAAATTTTCCAATTTTTGTCCCAACTCTTCCCATTCCCATGGAAACTTTTCAAATCCCTCTCAAAATTGTTGAAATTCTGTTGAAGCTTCTAAATTCTCTCTAGAATTTTCAAAATCCATGGCCACATGTTTACAATTTCACGTCAAAAAATTGCTAAAATTCCAGTTGAAAATTTTTCAAAGTCCCTTAAAAATTTTACAATTTTTGTCCCAATTCTTCCCATTCCCATTGAAACTTTTCAAATCCCTCTCAAAATTGTAGAAATTCTGTTAAAGCTTTTGAAATTCTCTCTAGAATTTTCAAAATCCATGTCCACATGTTTACAATTTCACATAAAAAAATTGCTAAAATTCCAGTTGAAATTTTTTCAAAGTCCCTTAAAAATTTTCCAATTTTTGTCCCAATTCTTCCCATTCCCATTGAAACTTTTCAAATCCCTCTCAAAATTGTTGAAATTCTGTTAAAGCTTTTTAAATTCTCTCTAGAATTGTCAAAATCCATGTCCACATGTTTACAATTTCACGTCAAAAAATTGCTAAAATTCCAGTTGAAATTTTTTCAAAGTCCCTTCAAAATTTTCCAATTTTTGTCGAACTCTTCCCATTCCCATGGAAACTTTTCAAATCCCTCTCAAAATTGTTGAAATTCTGTTGAAGCTTTTAAAATTCTCTCTAGAATTTTCAAAATCCATGGCCACATGTTTACAATTTCACATAAAAAAATTGCTAAAATTCCAGTTGAAATTTTTTCAAAGTCCCTTAAAAATTTTCCAATTTTTGTCCCAACTCTTCCCATTCCCATGGAAACTTTTCAAATCCCTCTCAAAATTGTTGAAATTCTGTTGAAGCTTTTAAATTCTCTCTAGAATTTTCAAAATCCATGGCCACATGTTTACAATTTCACGTCAAAAAATTGCTAAAATTCCAGTTGAAAATTTTTCAAAGTCCCTTAAAAATTTTCCAATTTTTGTCCCAATTCTTCCCATTCCCATGGAAACTTTTCAAATCCCTCTCAAAATTGTAGAAATTCTGTTAAAGCTTTTGAAATTCTCTCTAGAATTGTCAAAATCCATGTCCACATGTTTACAATTTCACATAAAAAAATTGCTAAAATTCCAGTTGAAATTTTTTCAAAGTCCCTTAAAAATTTTCCAATTTTTGTCCCAATTCTTCCCATTCCCATTGAAACTTTTCAAATCCCTCTCAAAATTGTTGAAATTCTGTTGAAACTTTTAAAATTCTCTCTAGAATTTTCAAAATCCATGTCCACATGTTTACAATTTCACGTCAAAAAAATGCTAAAATTCCAGTTGAAATTTTTTCAAAGTCCCTTCAAAATTTTCCAATTTTTGTCCCAATTCTTCCCATTCCCATTGAAACTTTTCAAATCCCTCTCAAAATTGTTGAAATTCTCTTGAAGCTTTTAAAATTCTCTCTAGAATTTTCAAAATCCATGTCCACATGTTTACAATTTCACGTCAAAAAAATGCTAAAATTCCAGTTGAAATTTTTTCAAAGTCCCTTAAAAATTTTCCAATTTTTGTCCCAATTCTTCCCATTCCCATTGAAACTTTCCAAATCCCTCTCAAAATTGTTGAAATTCTGTTGAAGCTTTTAAAATTCTCTCTAGAATTTTCAAAATCCATGTCCACATGTTTCCAATTTCACGTCAAAAAATGGCTAAAATTCCAGTTGAAATTTTTTCAAAGTCCCTTAAAAATTTTCCAATTTTTGTCCCAATTCTTCCCATTCCCATTGAAACTTTTCAAATCCCTCTCAAAATTGTTAAAATTCTGTTAAAGCTTTTTAAATTCTCTCTAGAATTTTCAAAATCCATGTCCACATGTTTACAATTTCACGTCAAAAAATGGCTAAAATTCCAGTTGAAATTTTTTCAAAGTCCCTTAAAAATTTTCCAATTTTTGTCCCAATTCTTCCCATTCCCATTGAAACTTTTCAAATCCCTCTCAAAATTGTTGAAATTCTCTTGAAGCTTTTAAAATTCTCTCTAGAATTTTCAAAATCCATGGCCACATGTTTACAATTTCACGTCAAAAAATGGCTAAAATTCCAGTTGAAATTTTTTCAAAGTCCCTTAAAAATTTTCCAATTTTTGTCCCAATTCTTCCCATTCCCATTGAAACTTTTCAAATCCCTCTCAAAATTGTTGAAATTCTGTTGAAGCTTTTAAAATTCTCTCTAGAATTTTCAAAATCCATGGCCACATGTTTACAATTTCACGTCAAAAAATTGCTAAAATTCCAGTTGAAATTTTTTCAAAGTCCCTTAAAAATTTTCCAATTTTTGTCCCAATTCTTCCCATTCCCATTGAAACTTTTCAAATCCCTCTCAAAATTGTTGAAATTCTGTTAAAGCTTTTAAAATTCTCTCTAGAATTTTCAAAATCCATGTCCACATGTTTACAATTTCACGTCAAAAAATTGCTAAAATTCCAGTTGAAATTTTTTCAAAGTCCCTTAAAAATTTTCCAATTTTTGTCCCAATTCTTCCCATTCCCATTGAAACTTTTCAAATCCCTCTCAAAATTGTTGAAATTCTCTTGAAGCTTTTTAAATTCTCTCTAGAATTGTCAAAATCCATGGCCACATGTTTACAATTTCACGTCAAAAAATTGCTAAAATTCCAGTTGAAATTTTTTCAAAGTCCCTGAAAAATTTTCCAATTTTTGTCCCAATTCTTCCCATTCCCATTGAAACTTTTCAAATCCCTCTCAAAATTGTTGAAATTCTCTTGAAGCTTTTAAAATTCTCTCTAGAATTTTCAAAATCCATGTCCACATGTTTACAATTTCACATAAAAAAATTGCTAAAATTCCAGTTGAAATTTTTTCAAAGTCCCTTAAAAATTTTCCAATTTTTGTCCCAATTCTTCCCATTCCCATTGAAACTTTTCAAATCCCTCTCAAAATTGTTGAAATTCTCTTGAAGCTTTTAAAATTCTCTCTAGAATTTTCAAAATCCATGTCCACATGTTTACAATTTCACATTAAAAAATTGCTAAAATTCCAGTTGAAAATTTTTCAAAGTCCCTTAAAAATTTTCCAATTTTTGTCCCAATTCTTCCCATTCCCATTGAAACTTTTCAAATCCCTCTCAAAATTGTTGAAATTCTGTTAAAGCTTTTTAAATTCTCTCTAGAATTTTCAAAATCCATGTCCACATGTTTACAATTTCACGTCAAAAAATGGCTAAAATTCCAGTTGAAATTTTTTCAAAGTCCCTTAAAAATTTTCCAATTTTTGTCCCAATTCTTCCCATTCCCATTGAAACTTTTCAAATCCCTCTCAAAATTGTTGAAATTCTGTTGAAACTTTTAAAATTCTCTCTAGAATTTTCAAAATCCATGTCCACATGTTTACAATTTCACGTCAAAAAAATGCTAAAATTCCAGTTGAAATTTTTTCAAAGTCCCTTAAAAATTTTCCAATTTTTGTCCCAATTCTTCCCATTCCCATTGAAACTTTTCAAATCCCTCTCAAAATTGTTGAAATTCTCTTGAAGCTTTTAAAATTCTCTCTAGAATTTTCAAAATCCATGTCCACATGTTTACAATTTCACGTCAAAAAATGGCTAAAATTCCAGTTGAAATTTTTTCAAAGTCCCTTAAAAATTTTCCAATTTTTGTCCCAATTCTTCCCATTCCCATTGAAACTTTTCAAATCCCTCTCAAAATTGTTGAAATTCTCTTGAAGCTTTTAAAATTCTCTCTAGAATTTTCAAAATCCATGGCCACATGTTTACAATTTCACGTAACAAAATGGCTAAAATTCCAGTTGAAATTTTTTCAAAGTCCCTTAAAAATTTTCCAATTTTTGTCCCAATTCTTCCCATTCCCATTGAAACTTTTCAAATCCCTCTCAAAATTGTTGAAATTCTGTTGAAGCTTTTAAAATTCTCTCTAGAATTTTCAAAATCCATGGCCACATGTTTACAATTTCACGTCAAAAAATGGCTAAAATTCCAGTTGAAATTTTTTCAAAGTCCCTTAAAAATTTTGCAATTTTTGTCTCAATTCTTCCCATTCCCATTGAAACTTTTCAAATCCCTCTCAAAATTGTTGAAATTCTCTTGAAGCTTTTAAAATTCTCTCTAGAATTTTCAAAATCCATGTCCACATGTTTACAATTTCACGTAACAAAATGGCTAAAATTCCAGTTGAAATTTTTTCAAAGTCCCTTAAAAATTTTGCAATTTTTGTCCCAATTCTTCCCATTCCCATTGAAACTTTTCAAATCCCTCTCAAAATTGTTGAAATTCTCTTGAAGCTTTTAAAATTCTCTCTAGAATTTTCAAAATCCATGTCCACATGTTTACAATTTCACGTCAAAAAATGGCTAAAATTCCAGTTGAAATTTTTTCAAAGTCCCTTAAAAATTCTCCAATTTTTGTCCCAATTCTTCCCATTCCCATTGAAACTTTTCAAATCCCTCTCAAAATTGTTGAAATTCTCTTGAAGCTTTTAAAATTCTCTCTAGAATTTTCAAAATCCATGTCCACATGTTTACAATTTCACGTCAAAAAATGGCTAAAATTCCAGTTGAAATTTTTTCAAAGTCCCTTAAAAATTTTCCAATTTTTGTCCCAATTCTTCCCATTCCCATGGAAACTTTTCAAATCCCTCTCAAAATTGTTGAAATTCTGTTAAAGCTTTTTAAATTCTCTCTAGAATTGTCAAAATCCATGTCCACATGTTTACAATTTCACGTCAAAAAATTGCTAAAATTCCAGTTGAAATTTTTTCAAAGTCCCTTAAAAATTTTCCAATTTTTGTCCCAATTCTTCCCATTCCCATTGAAACTTTTCAAATCCCTCTCAAAATTGTAGAAATTCTCTTGAAGCTTTTAAAATTCTCTCTAGAATTTTCAAAATCCATGGCCACATGTTTACAATTTCACATAAAAAAATTGCTAAAATTCCAGTTGAAATTTTTTCAAAGTCCCTTAAAAATTTTCCAATTTTTGTCCCAATTCTTCCCATTCCCATGGAAACTTTTCAAATCCCTCTCAAAATTGTTGAAATTCTGTTGAAGCTTTTAAATTCTCTCTAGAATTTTCAAAATCCATGGCCACATGTTTACAATTTCACGTCAAAAAATTGCTAAAATTCCAGTTGAAAATTTTTCAAAGTCCCTTAAAAATTTTCCAATTTTTGTCCCAATTCTTCCCATTCCCATTGAAACTTTTCAAATCCCTCTCAAAATTGTTGAAATTCTGTTAAAGCTTTTTAAATTCTCTCTAGAATTGTCAAAATCCATGTCCACATGTTTACAATTTCACGTCAAAAAATTGCTAAAATTCCAGTTGAAATTTTTTCAAAGTCCCTTAAAAATTTTCCAATTTTTGTCCCAATTCTTCCCATTCCCATTGAAACTTTTCAAATCCCTCTCAAAATTGTTGAAATTCTCTTGAAGCTTTTAAAATTCTCTCTAGAATTTTCAAAATCCATGGCCACATGTTTACAATTTCACGTCAAAAAATGGCTAAAATTCCAGTTGAAATTTTTTCAAAGTCCCTTAAAAATTTTCCAATTTTTGTCCCAATTCTTCCCATTCCCATGGAAACTTTTCAAATCCCTCTCAAAATTGTTGAAATTCTGTTGAAGCTTTTAAATTCTCTCTAGAATTTTCAAAATCCATGGCCACATGTTTACAATTTCACGTCAAAAAATTGCTAAAATTCCAGTTGATAATTTTTCAAAGTCCCTTAAAAATTTTCCAATTTTTGTCCCAATTCTTCCCATTCCCATTGAAACTTTTCAAATCCCTCTCAAAATTGTAGAAATTCTGTTGAAGCTTTTGAAATTCTCTCTAGAATTTTCAAAATCCATGTCCACATGTTTACAATTTCACATAAAAAAATTGCTAAAATTCCAGTTGAAATTTTTTCAAAGTCCCTTAAAAATTTTCCAATTTTTGTCCCAATTCTTCCCATTCCCATTGAAACTTTTCAAATCCCTCTCAAAATTGTTGAAATTCTGTTGAAACTTTTAAAATTCTCTCTAGAATTTTCAAAATCCATGTCCACATGTTTACAATTTCACGTCAAAAAAATGCTAAAATTCCAGTTGAAATTTTTTCAAAGTCCCTTCAAAATTTTCCAATTTTTGTCCCAATTCTTCCCATTCCCATTGAAACTTTTCAAATCCCTCTCAAAATTGTTGAAATTCTCTTGAAGCTTTTAAAATTCTCTCTAGAATTTTCAAAATCCATGTCCACATGTTTACAATTTCACGTCAAAAAAATGCTAAAATTCCAGTTGAAATTTTTTCAAAGTCCCTTAAAAATTTTCCAATTTTTGTCCCAATTCTTCCCATTCCCATTGAAACTTTCCAAATCCCTCTCAAAATTGTTGAAATTCTCTTGAAGCTTTTAAAATTCTCTCTAGAATTTTCAAAATCCATGTCCACATGTTTCCAATTTCACGTCAAAAAATGGCTAAAATTCCAGTTGAAATTTTTTCAAAGTCCCTTAAAAATTTTCCAATTTTTGTCCCAATTCTTCCCATTCCCATTGAAACTTTTCAAATCCCTCTCAAAATTGTTAAAATTCTGTTAAAGCTTTTTAAATTCTCTCTAGAATTTTCAAAATCCATGTCCACATGTTTACAATTTCACGTCAAAAAATGGCTAAAATTCCAGTTGAAATTTTTTCAAAGTCCCTTAAAAATTTTCCAATTTTTGTCCCAATTCTTCCCATTCCCATTGAAACTTTTCAAATCCCTCTCAAAATTGTTGAAATTCTCTTGAAGCTTTTAAAATTCTCTCTAGAATTTTCAAAATCCATGGCCACATGTTTACAATTTCACGTCAAAAAATGGCTAAAATTCCAGTTGAAATTTTTTCAAAGTCCCTTAAAAATTTTCCAATTTTTGTCCCAATTCTTCCCATTCCCATTGAAACTTTTCAAATCCCTCTCAAAATTGTTGAAATTCTCTTGAAGCTTTTAAAATTCTCTCTAGAATTTTCAAAATCCATGGCCACATGTTTACAATTTCACGTCAAAAAATTGCTAAAATTCCAGTTGAAATTTTTTCAAAGTCCCTTAAAAATTTTCCAATTTTTGTCCCAATTCTTCCCATTCCCATTGAAACTTTTCAAATCCCTCTCAAAATTGTTGAAATTCTGTTAAAGCTTTTTAAATTCTCTCTAGAATTTTCAAAATCCATGTCCACATGTTTACAATTTCACGTCAAAAAATTGCTAAAATTCCAGTTGAAATTTTTTCAAAGTCCCTTAAAAATTTTCCAATTTTTGTCCCAATTCTTCCCATTCCCATTGAAACTTTTCAAATCCCTCTCAAAATTGTTGAAATTCTGTTGAAGCTTTTAAAATTCTCTCTAGAATTTTCAAAATCCATGTCCACATGTTTACAATTTCATGTCAAAAAATTGCTAAAATTCCAGTTGAAATTTTTTCAAAGTCCCTTAAAAATTTTCCAATTTTTGTCCCAATTCTTCCCATTCCCATTGAAACTTTTCAAATCCCTCTCAAAATTGTTGAAATTCTGTTGAAGCTTTTAAAATTCTCTCTAGAATTTTCAAAATCCATGGCCACATGTTTACAATTTCACATAAAAAAATGGCTAAAATTCCAGTTGAAATTTTTTCAAAGTCCCTTAAAAATTTTCCAATTTTTGTCCCAACTCTTCCCATTCCCATGGAAACTTTTCAAATCCCTCTCAAAATTGTTGAAATTCTGTTGAAGCTTTTAAATTCTCTCTAGAATTTTCAAAATCCATGGCCACATGTTTACAACTTCACGTCAAAAAATTGCTGAAATTACAGTTGAAATTTTTTCAAAGTCCCTTAAAAATTTTCCAATTTTTGTCCCAATTATTCCCATTCCCATTGAAACTTTTCAAATCCCTCTCAAAATTGTTGAAATTCTCTTGAAGCTTTTAAAATTCTCTCTAGAATTTTCAAAATCCATGTCCACATGTTTACAATATCACATAAAAAAATGGCTAAAATTCCAGTTGAAATTTTTTCAAAGTCCCTGAAAAATTTTCCAATTTTTGTCCCAATTCTTCCCATTCCCATGGAAACTTTTCAAATCCCTCTCAAAATTGTTGAAATTCTGTTGAAGCTTTTAAAATTCTCTCTAGAATTTTCAAAATCCATGGCCACATGTTTACAATTTCAGATAAAAAATTGCTAAAATTCCAGTTGAAATTTTTTCAAAGTCCCTTAAAAATTTTCCAATTTTTGTCCCAATTCTTCCCATTCCCATTGAAACTTTTCAAATCCCTCTCAAAATTGTTGAAATTCTCTTGAAGCTTTTAAAATTCTCTCTAGAATTTTCAAAATCCATGTCCACATGTTTACAATTTCACGTCAAAAAATTGCTAAAATTCCAGTTGAAATTTTTTCAAAGTCCCTTAAAAATTTTCCAATTTTTGTCCCAATTCTTCCCATTCCCATTGAAACTTTTCAAATCCCTCTCAAAATTGTTGAAATTTTGTTGAAGCTTTTAAAATTCTCTCTAGAATTTTCAAAATCCATGTCCACATGTTTACAATTTCTCATAAAAATATTGCTAAAATTCCAGTTCAAATTTTTTCAAAGTCCCTTAAAAATTTTCCAATTTTTGTCCCAATTCTTCCCATTCCCATGGAAACTTTTCAAATCCCTCTCAAAATTGTTGAAATTCTCTTGAAGCTTTTAAAATTCTCTCTAGAATTTTCAAAATCCATGGCCACATGTTTACAATTTCACATAAAAAAATTGCTAAAATTCCAGTTGAAATTTTTTCAAAGTCCCTTAAAAATTTTCCAATTTTTGTCCCAACTCTTCCCATTCCCATGGAAACTTTTCAAATCCCTCTCAAAATTGTTGAAATTCTCTTGAAGCTTTTAAATTCTCTCTAGAATTTTCAAAATCCATGGCCACATGTTTACAACTTCACGTCAAAAAATTGCTGAAATTACAGTTGAAATTTTTTCAAAGTCCCTTAAAAATTTTCCAATTTTTGTCCCAATTATTCCCATTCCCATTGAAACTTTTCAAATCCCTCTCAAAATTGTTGAAATTCTCTTGAAGCTTTTAAAATTCTCTCTAGAATTTTCAAAATCCATGTCCACATGTTTACAATATCACATAAAAAAATGGCTAAAATTCCAGTTGAAATTTTTTCAAAGTCCCTTAAAAATTTTCCAATTTTGTCCCAATTCTTCCCATTCCCATTGAAAACTTTTCAAATCCCTCTCAAAATTGTTGAAATTCTCTTGAAGCTTTTAAAATTCTCTCTAGAATTTTCAAAATCCATGGCCACATGTTTACAATTTCAGATAAAAAAATTGCTAAAATTCCAGTTGAAATTTTTTCAAAGTCCCTTAAAAATTTTCCAATTTTTGTCCCAATTCTTCCCATTCCCATTGAAACTTTTCAAATCCCTCTCAAAATTGTTGAAATTCTCTTGAAGCTTTTAAAATTCTCTCTAGAATTTTCAAAATCCATGTCCACATGTTTACAATTTCACGTCAAAAAATTGCTAAAATTCCAGTTGAAATTTTTTCAAAGTCCCTTAAAAATTTTCCAATTTTTGTCCCAATTCTTCCCATTCCCATTGAAACTTTTCAAATCCCTCTCAAAATTGTTGAAATTTTGTTGAAGCTTTTAAAATTCTCTCTAGAATTTTCAAAATCCATGTCCACATGTTTACAATTTCTCATAAAAATATTGCTAAAATTCCAGTTCAAATTTTTTCAAAGTCCCTTAAAAATTTTCCAATTTTTGTCCCAATTCTTCCCATTCCCATGGAAACTTTTCAAATCCCTCTCAAAATTGTTGAAATTCTCTTGAAGCTTTTAAAATTCTCTCTAGAATTTTCAAAATCCATGGCCACATGTTTACAATTTCACATAAAAAATTGCTAAAATTCCAGTTGAAATTTTTTCAAAGTCCCTTCAAAATTTTCCAATTTTTGTCGAACTCTTCCCATTCCCATGGAAACTTTTCAAATCCCTCTCAAAATTGTTGAAATTCTGTTGAAGCTTTTAAAATTCTCTCTAGAATTTTCAAAATCCATGGCCACATGTTTACAATTTCACGTCAAATAATTGCTAAAATTCCAGTTGAAATTTTTTTCAAAGTCCCTTAAAAATTTTCCAATTTTTGTCCCAATTCTTCCCATTCCCATTGAAACTTTTCAAATCCCTCTCAAAATTGTTGAAATTCTCTTGAAGCTTTTAAAATTCTCTCTAGAATTTTCAAAATCCATGGCCACATGTTTACAATTTCTCATAAAAAAATGGCTAAAATTCCAGTTGAAATTTTTTCAAAGTCCCTTAAAAATTTTCCAATTTTTGTCCCAATTCTTCCCATTCCCATTGAAACTTTTCAAATCCCTCTCAAAATTGTAGAAATTCTGTTAAAGCTTTTTAAATTCTCTCTAGAATTTTCAAAATCCATGTCCACATGTTTACAACTTCACGTCAAAAAATGGCTAAAATTCCAGTTGAAATTTTTTCAAAGTCCCTTAAAAATTTTCCAATATTTGTCCCAATTCTTCCCATTCCCATTGAAACTTTTCAAATCCCTCTCAAAATTGTTGAAATTCTGTTGAAGCTTTTAAAATTCTCTCTAGAATTTTCAAAATCCATGTCCACATGTTCACAATTTCTCATAAAAATATTGCTAAAATTCCAGTTCAAATTTTTTCAAAGTCCCTTAAAAATTTTCCAATTTTTGTCCCAATTCTTCCCATTCCCATTGAAACTTTTCAAATCCCTCTCAAAATTGTTGAAATTCTGTTGAAGCTTTTAAAATTCTCTCTAGAATTTTCAAAATCCATGTCCACATGTTCACAATTTCACATAAAAAAATTGCTAAAATTCCAGTTGAAAATTTTTCAAAGTCCCTTAAAAATTTTCCAATTTTTGTCCCAATTCTTCCCATTCCCATGGAAACTTTTCAAATCCCTCTCAAAATTGTTGAAATTCTGTTGAAGCTTTTAAAATTCTCTCTAGAATTTTCAAAATCCATGTCCACATGTTTACAATTTCACGTCAAAAAATGGCTAAAATTCCAGTTGAAATTTTTTCAAAGTCCCTTAAAAATTTTCCAATTTTTGTCCCAATTCTTCCCATTCCCATTGAAACTTTTCAAATCCCTCTCAAAATTGTTGAAATTCTCTTGAAGCTTTTAAAATTCTCTCTAGAATTTTCAAAATCCATGGCCACATGTTTACAATTTCACGTCAAAAAGTGGCTAAAATGCCAGTTGAAATTTTTTCAAAGTCCCTTCAAAATTTTCCAATTTTTGTCCCAATTCTTCCCATTCCCATTGAAACTTTTCAAATCCCTCTCAAAATTGTAGAAATTCTGTTAAAGCTTTTTGAAATTCTATCTAGAATTTTCAAAATCCATGTCCACATGTTTACAATTTCACGTCAAATAATTGCTAAAATTCCAGTTGAAATTTTTTCAAAGTCCCTTAAAAATTTTCCAATTTTTGTCCCAATTCTTCCCATTCCCATTGAAACTTTTCAAATCCCTCTCAAAATTGTGAAATTCTCTTGAAGCTTTTAAAATTCTCTCTAGAATTTTCAAAATCCATGGCCACATGTTTACAATTTCACGTCAAATAATTGCTAAAATTCCAGTTGAAATTTTTTCAAAGTCCCTTAAAAATTTTCCAATTTTTGTCCCAATTCTTCCCATTCCATTGAAACTTTTCAAATCCCTCTCAAAATTGTTGAAATTCTCTTGAAGCTTTTAAAATTCTCTCTAGAATTTTCAAAATCCATGTCCACATGTTTACAATATCACATAAAAAAATGGCTAAAATTCCAGTTGAAATTTTTTCAAAGTCCCTGAAAAATTTTCCAATTTTTGTCCCAATTCTTCCCATTCCCATGGAAACTTTTCAAATCCCTCTCAAAATTGTTGAAATTCTGTTGAAGCTTTTAAAATTCTCTCTAGAATTTTCAAAATCCATGGCCACATG
>NW_028115652.1:0-46803 GCF_964273445.1 Streptopelia decaocto
ACTGGAATTTTAGCCATTTTTTGACGTGAAATTGTAAACATGTGGACATGGATTTTGAAAATTCTAGAGAGAATTTTAAAAGCTTCAAGAGAATTTCAACAATTTTGAGAGGGATTTGAAAAGTTTCAATGGGAATGGGAAGAATTGGGACAAAAATTGGAAAATTTTTAAGGGACTTTGAAAAAATTTCAACTGGAATTTTAGCCATTTTTTGACGCGAAATTGTAAACATGTGGACATGGATTTTGAAAATTCTAGAGAGAATTCTAAAAGCTTCAACAGAATTTCAACAATTCTGAGAGGGATTTGAAAAGTTTCAATGGGAATGGGAAGAATTGGGACAAAAATTGGAAAATTTTTAAGGGACTTTGAAAAAATTTCAACTGGAATTTTAGCCATTTTTTGACGTGAAATTGTAAACATGTGGACATGGATTTTGAAAATTCTAGAGAGAATTCTAAAAGCTTCAACAGAATTTCAACAATTCTGAGAGGGATTTGAAAAGTTTCAATGGGAATGGGAAGAATTGGGACAAAAATTGGAAAATTTTTAAGGGACTTTGAAAAAATTTCAACTGGAATTTTAGCCATTTTTTGACGTGAAATTGTAAACATGTGGACATGGATTTTGAAAATTCTAGAGAGAATTTTAAAAGCTTCAAGAGAATTTCAACAATTTTGAGAGGGATTTGAAAAGTTTCAATGGGAATGGGAAGAATTGGGACAAAAATTGGAAAATTTTTAAGGGACTTTGAAAAAATTTCAACTGGAATTTTAGCCATTTTTTGACGTGAAATTGTAAACATGTGGACATGGATTTTGAAAATTCTAGAGAGAATTTTAAAAGCTTCAACAGGATTTCAACAATTTTGAGAGGGATTTGAAAAGTTTCAATGGGAATGGGAAGAATTGGGACAAAGATTGGAAAATTTTTAAGGGACTTTGAAAAAATTTCAACTGGAATTTTAGCCATTTTTTGACGTGAAATTGTAAACATGTGGACATGGATTTTGAAAATTCTAGAGAGAATTTTAAAAGCTTCAACAGAATTTCAACAATTCTGAGAGGGATTTGAAAAGTTTCAATGGGAATGGGAAGAATTGGGACAAAAAGTGGAAAATTTTTAAGGGACTTTGAAAAAATTTCAACTGGAATTTTAGCCATTTTTTGACGTGAAATTGTAAACATGTGGACATGGATTTTGAAAATTCTAGAGAGAATTTTAAAAGCTTCAACAGAATTTCAACAATTCTGAGAGGGATTTGAAAAGTTTCAATGGGAATGGGAAGAATTGGGACAAAAATTGGAAAATTTTTAAGGGACTTTGAAAAAATTTCAACTGGAATTTTAGCCATTTTTTGACGTGAAATTGTAAACATGTGGACATGGATTTTGAAAATTCTAGAGAGAATTCTAAAAGCTTCAAGAGAATTTCAAGAATTTTGAGAGGGATTTGAAAAGTTTCAATGGGAATGGGAAGAATTGGGACAAAAATTGGAAAATTTTTACGGGACTTTGAAAAAATTTCAACTGGAATTTTAGCCATTTTTTGACGGATATTGTAAACATGTGGACATGGATTTTGAAAATTCTAGAGAGAATTCTAAAAGCTTGAACAGAATTTCAACAATTTTGAGAAGGATTTGAAAAGTTTCAATGGGAATGGGAAGAATTGGGACAAAAATTGGAAAATTTTTAAGGGACTTTGAAAAAATTTCAACTGGAATTTTAGCCATTTTTTGACGTGAAATTGTAAACATGTGGACATGGATTTTGAAAATTCTAGAGAGAATTTTAAAAGCTTCAACAGAATTTCAACAATTCTGAGAGGGATTTGAAAAGTTTCAATGGGAATGGGAAGAACTGGGACAAAAATTGGAAAATTTTTAAGGGACTTTGAAAAAATTTCAACTGGAATTTTAGCCATTTTTTACGTGAAATTGTAAACATGTGGACATGGATTTTGAAAATTCTTGAGAGAATTTTAAAAGCTTCAACAGAATTTCAACAATTCTGAGAGGGATTTGAAAAGTTTCAATGGGAATGGGAAGAATTGGGACAAAAATGGGAAAATTTTTAAGGGACTTTGAAAAAATTTCAACTGGAATTTTAGCCATTTTTTGACGTGAAATTGTAAACATGTGGACATGGATTTTGAAAATTCTAGAGAGAATTTTAAAAGCTTCAACAGGATTTCAACAATTTTGAGAGGGATTTGAAAAGTTTCAATGGGAATGGGAAGAATTGGGACAAAGATTGGAAAATTTTTAAGGGACTTTGAAAAAATTTCAACTGGAATTTTAGCCATTTTTTGACGTGAAATTGTAAACATGTGGACATGGATTTTGAAAATTCTAGAGAGAATTTTAAAAGCTTCAACAGAATTTCAACAATTCTGAGAGGGATTTGAAAAGTTTCAATGGGAATGGGAAGAATTGGGACAAAAAGTGGAAAATTTTTAAGGGACTTTGAAAAAATTTCAACTGGAATTTTAGCCATTTTTTGACGTGAAATTGTAAACATGTGGACATGGATTTTGAAAATTCTAGAGAGAATTTTAAAAGCTTCAACAGAATTTCAACAATTCTGAGAGGGATTTGAAAAGTTTCAATGGGAATGGGAAGAATTGGGACAAAAATTGGAAAATTTTTAAGGGACTTTGAAAAAATTTCAACTGGAATTTTAGCCATTTTTTGACGTGAAATTGTAAACATGTGGACATGGATTTTGAAAATTCTAGAGAGAATTCTAAAAGCTTCAAGAGAATTTCAAGAATTTTGAGAGGGATTTGAAAAGTTTCAATGGGAATGGGAAGAATTGGGACAAAAATTGGAAAATTTTTATGGGACTTTGAAAAAATTTCAACTGGAATTTTAGCCATTTTTTGACGGATATTGTAAACATGTGGACATGGATTTTGAAAATTCTAGAGAGAATTCTAAAAGCTTGAACAGAATTTCAACAATTTTGAGAGGGATTTGAAAAGTTTCAATGGGAATGGGAAGAATTGGGACAAAAATTGGAAAATTTTTAAGGGACTTTGAAAAAATTTCAACTGGAATTTTAGCCATTTTTTGACGTGAAATTGTAAACATGTGGACATGGATTTTGAAAATTCTAGAGAGAATTCTAAAAGCTTCAACAGAATTTCAACAATGTTGAGAGGGATTTGAAAAGTTTCAATGGGAATGGGAAGAATTGGGACGAAAATTGGAAAATTTTTAAGGGACTTTGAAAAAATTTCAACTGGAATTTTAGCCATTTTTTGACGTGAAATTGTAAACATGTGGACATGGATTTTGAAAATTCTAGAGAGAATTTTAAAAGCTTCAACAGAATTTCAACAATTTTGAGAGGGATTTGAATAGTTTCAATGGGAATGGGAAGAATTGGGACAAAAATTGGAAAATTTTAAGGGACTTTGAAAAAATTTCAACTGGAATTTTAGCAATTTTTTGACGTGAAATTGTAAACATGTGGACATGGATTTTGAAAATTCTAGAGAGAATTCTAAAAGCTTCAAGAGAATTTCAACAATTTTGAGAGGGATTTGAAAAGTTTCAATGGGAATGGGAAGAATTGGGACAAAAATTGGAAAATTTTTAAGGGACTTTGAAAAAATTTCAACTGGAATTTTAGCCATTTTTTGACGTGAAATTGTAAACATGTGGACATGGATTTTGAAAATTCTAGAGAGAATTTTAAAAGCTTCAACAGGATTTCAACAATTTTGAGAGGGATTTGAAAAGTTTCAATGGGAATGGGAAGAATTGGGACAAAGATTGGAAAATTTTTAAGGGACTTTGAAAAAATTTCAACTGGAATTTTAGCCATTTTTTGACGTGAAATTGTAAACATGTGGACATGGATTTTGAAAATTCTAGAGAGAATTTTAAAAGCTTCAACAGAATTTCAACAATTCTGAGAGGGATTTGAAAAGTTTCAATGGGAATGGGAAGAATTGGGACAAAAAGTGGAAAATTTTTAAGGGACTTTGAAAAAATTTCAACTGGAATTTTAGCCATTTTTTGACGTGAAATTGTAAACATGTGGACATGGATTTTGAAAATTCTAGAGAGAATTTTAAAAGCTTCAACAGAATTTCAACAATTTTGAGAGGGATTTGAAAAGTTTCAATGGGAATGGGAAGAATTGGGACGAAAATTGGAAAATTTTTAAGGGACTTTGAAAAAATTTCAACTGGAATTTTAGCCATTTTTTGACGTGAAATTGTAAACATGTGGACATGGATTTTGAAAATTCTAGAGAGAATTTTAAAAGCTTCAACAGAATTTCAACAATTTTGAGAGGGATTTGAATAGTTTCAATGGGAATGGGAAGAATTGGGACAAAAATTGGAAAATTTTTAAGGGACTTTGAAAAAATTTCAACTGGAATTTTAGCAATTTTTTGACGTGAAATTGTAAACATGTGGACATGGATTTTGAAAATTCTAGAGAGAATTCTAAAAGCTTCAAGAGAATTTCAACAATTTTGAGAGGGATTTGAAAAGTTTCAATGGGAATGGGAAGAATTGGGACAAAAATTGGAAAATTTTTAAGGGACTTTGAAAAAATTTCAACTGGAATTTTAGCCATTTTTTGACCTGAAATTGTAAACATGTGGACATGGATTTTGAAAATTCTAGAGAGAATTTTAAAAGCTTCAACAGAATTTCAACAATGTTGAGAGGGATTTGAAAAGTTTCAATGGGAATGGGAAGAATTGGGACAAAAATTGGAAAATTTTTAAGGGACTTTGAAAAAATTTCAACTGGAATTTTAGCCATTTTTTGACGTGAAATTGTAAACATGTGGACATGGATTTTGAAAATTCTAGAGAGAATTTTAAAAGCTTCAACAGAATTTCAACAATTTTGAGAGGGATTTGAAAAGTTTCAATGGGAATGGGAAGAATTGGGACAAAAATTGGAAAATTTTTAAGGGACTTTGAAAAAATTTCAACTGGAATTTTAGCCATTTTTTGACGTGAACTTGTAAACATGTGGACATGGATTTTGAAAATTCTAGAGAGAATTCTAATAGCTTCAACAGAATTTCAACAATTTTGAGAGGGATTTGAAAAGTTTCAATGGGAATGGGAAGAATTGGGACAAAAATTGGAAAATTTTTATGGGACTTTGAAAAAATTTCAACTGGAATTTTAGCCATTTTCTGACGGAAATTGTAAACATGTGGACATGGATTTTGAAAATTCTAGAGAGAATTCTAAAAGCTTGAACAGAATTTCAACAATGTTGAGAGGGATTTGAAAAGTTTCAATGGGAATGGGAAGAATTGGGACAAAAATTGGAAAATTTTTAAGGGACTTTGAAAAAATTTCAACTGGAATTTTAGCCATTTTTTTACGTGAAATTGTAAACATGTGGACATGGATTTTGAAAATTCTAGAGAGAATTTTAAAAGCTTCAACAGAATTTCAACAATGTTGAGAGGGATTTGAAAAGTTTCAATGGGAATGGGAAGAATTGGGACAAAAATTGGAAAATTTTTAAGGGACTTTGAAAAAATTTCAACTGGAATTTTAGCCATTTTTTGACGTGAAATTGTAAACATGTGGACATGGATTTTGAAAATTCTAGAGAGAATTTTAAAAGCTTCAAGAGAATTTCAACAATTTTGAGAGGGATTTGAAAAGTTTCAATGGGAATGGGAAGAATTGGGACAAAAAGTGGAAAATTTTTAAGGGACTTTGAAAAAATTTCAACTGGAATTTTAGCCATTTTTTGACGTGAAATTGTAAACATGTGGACATGGATTTTGAAAATTCTAGAGAGAATTCTAAAAGCTTCAACAGAATTTCAACAATTTTGAGAGGGATTTGAAAAGTTTCAATGGGAATGGGAAGAATTGGGACAAAAATTGGAAAATTTTTAAGGGACTTTGAAAAAATTTCAACTGGAATTTTGGCAATTTTTTTACGTGAAATTGTAAACATGTGGACATGGATTTTGAAAATTCTAGAGAGAATTTTAAAAGCTTCAACAGAATTTCAACAATTCTGAGAGGGATTTGAAAAGTTTCAATGGGAATGGGAAGAATTGGGACAAAAATTAGAAAATTTTTAAGGGACTTTGAAAAAATTTCAACTGGAATTTTAGCCATTTTTTGACGTGAAATTGTAAACATGTGGACATGGATTTTGAAAATTCTAGAGAGAATTTTAAAAGCTTCAACAGAATTTCAACAATTCTGAGAGGGATTTGAAAAGTTTCAATGGGAATGGGAAGAATTGGGACAAAAATTGGAAAATTTTTAAGGGACTTTGAAAAAATTTCAACTGGAATTTTAGCAATTTTTTGACGTGAAATTGTAAACATGTGGACATGGATTTTGAAAATTCTAGAGAGAATTTTAAAAGCTTCAACAGAATTTCAACAATTTTGAGAGGGATTTGAAAAGTTTCAATGGGAATGGGAAGAATTGGGACAAAAATTGGAAAATTTTTAAGGGACTTTGAAAAAATTTCAACTGGAATTTTAGCAATTTTTTGACGTGAAATTGTAAACATGTGGACATGGATTTTGAAAATTCTAGAGTGAATTCTAAAAGCTTCAACAGAATTTCAACAATGTTGAGAGGGATTTGAAAAGTTTCAATGGGAATGGGAAGAATTGGGACAAAAATTGGAAAATTTTTAAGGGACTTTGAAAAAATTTCAACTGGAATTTTAGCCATTTTTTGACGTGAAATTGTAAACATGTGGACATGGATTTTGAAAATTCTAGAGAGAATTTTAAAAGCTTCAAGAGAATTTCAACAATTTTGAGAGGGATTTGAAAAGTTTCAATGGGAATGGGAAGAATTGGGACAAAAATTGGAAAATTTTTAAGGGACTTTGAAAAAATTTCAACTGGAATTTTAGCCATTTTTTGACGTGAAATTGTAAACATGTGGACATGGATTTTGAAAATTCTAGAGAGAATTTTAAAAGCTTCAAGAGAATTTCAACAATTCTGAGAGGGATTTGAAAAGTTTCAATGGGAATGGGAAGAATTGGGACAAAAATTGGAAATTTTTAAGGGACTTTGAAAAAATTTCAACTGGAATTTTAGCATTTTTTTGACGTGAAATTGTAAACATGTGGACATGGATTTTGAAAATTCTAGAGAGAATTTTAAAAGCTTCAAGAGAATTTCAAGAATTTTGAGAGGGATTTGAAAAGTTTCAATGGGAATGGGAAGAATTGGGACAAAAATTGGAAAATTTTTATGGGACTTTGAAAAAATTTCAACTGGAATTTTAGCCATTTTTTGACGGAAATTTTAAACATGTGGACATGGATTTTGAAAATTCTAGAGAGAATTCTAAAAGCTTGAACAGAATTTCAACAATTTTGAGAGGGATTTGCAAAGTTTCAATGGGAATGGGAAGAATTGGGACAAAAATGGGAAAATTTTTAAGGGACTTTGAAAAAATTTCAACTGGAATTTTAGCCATTTTTTGACGTGAAATTGTAAACATGTGGACATGGATTTTGAAAATTCTAGAGAGAATTTTAAAAGCTTCAACCGAATTTCAACAATTCTGAGAGGGATTTGAAAAGTTTCAATGGGAATGGGAAGAATTGGGACAAAAATTAGAAAATTTTTAATGGACTTTGAAAAAATTTCAACTGGAATTTTAGCCATTTTTTGACGTGAAATTGTAAACATGTGGACATGGATTTTGAAAATTCTAGAGAGAATTTTAAAAGCTTCAACAGAATTTCAACAATTCTGAGAGGGATTTGAAAAGTTTCAATGGGAATGGGAAGAATTGGGACAAAAATTGGAAAATTTTTAAGGGACTTTGAAAAAATTTCAACTGGAATTTTAGCCATTTTTTGATGTGAACTTGTAAACATGTGGACATGGATTTTGAAAATTCTAGAGAGAATTCTAAAAGCTTCAAGAGAATTTCAACAATTTTGAGAGGGATTTGAAAAGTTTCAATGGGAATGGGAAGAATTGGGACAAAAATTGGAAAATTTTTATGGGACTTTGAAAAAATTTCAACTGGAATTTTAGCAATTTTTTGACGGAAATTGTAAACATGTGGACATGGATTTTGAAAATTCTAGAGAGAATTTTAAAAGCTTCAACAGAATTTCAACAATGTTGAGAGGGATTTGAAAAGTTTCAATGGGAATGGGAAGAATTGGGACAAAAATTGGAAAATTTTTAAGGGACTTTGAAAAAATTTCAACTGGAATTTTGGCAATTTTTTGACGTGAAATTGTAAACATGTGGACATGGATTTTGAAAATTCTAGAGAGAATTTTAAAAGCTTCAACAGAATTTCAACAATTTGGAGAGGGATTTTAAAAGTTTCAATGGGAATGGGAAGAATTGGGACAAAAATTGGAAAATTTTTAAGGGACTTTGAAAAAATTTCAACTGGAATTTTAGCCATTTTTTGACGTGAAATTGTAAACATGTGGACATGGATTTTGAAAATTCTAGAGAGAATTTTAAAAGCTTCAACAGAATTTCAACAATTCTGAGAGGGATTTGAAAAGTTTCAATGGGAATGGGAAGAATTGGGACAAAAAGTGGAAAATTTTTAAGGGACTTTGAAAAAATTTCAACTGGAATTTTAGCCATTTTTTGACGTGAAATTGTAAACATGTGGACATGGATTTTGAAAATTCTAGAGAGAATTCTAAAAGCTTCAACAGAATTTCAACAATTTTGAGAGGGATTTGAAAAGTTTCAATGGGAATGGGAAGAATTGGGACAAAAATTGGAAAATTTTTAAGGGACTTTGAAAAAATTTCAACTGGAATTTTGGCAATTTTTTGACGTGAAATTGTAAACATGTGGACATGGATTTTGAAAATTCTAGAGAGAATTTTAAAAGCTTCAACAGAATTTCAACAATTCTGAGAGGGATTTGAAAAGTTTCAATGGGAATGGGAAGAATTGGGACAAAAATTAGAAAATTTTTAAGGGACTTTGAAAAAATTTCAACTGGAATTTTAGCCATTTTTTGACGTGAAATTGTAAACATGTGGACATGGATTTTGAAAATTCTAGAGAGAATTTTAAAAGCTTCAACAGAATTTCAACAATTTTGAGAGGGATTTGAAAAGTTTCAATGGGAATGGGAAGAATTGGGACAAAAATTGGAAAATTTTTAAGGGACTTTGAAAAAATTTCAACTGGAATTTTAGCCATTTTTTGACGTGAAATTGTAAACATGTGGACATGGATTTTGAAAATTCTAGAGAGAATTTTAAAAGCTTCAAGAGAATTTCAACAATTTTGAGAGGGATTTGAAAAGTTTCAATGGGAATGGGAAGAATTGGGACAAAGATTGGAAAATTTTTAAGGGACTTTGAAAAAATTTCAACTGGAATTTTAGCCATTTTTTGACGTGAAATTGTAAACATGTGGACATGGATTTTGAAAATTCTAGAGAGAATTTTAAAAGCTTCAACAGAATTTCAACAATGTTGAGAGGGATTTGAAAAGTTTCAATGGGAATGGGAAGAATTGGGACAAAAATTGGAAAATTTTTAAGGGACTTTGAAAAAATTTCAACTGGAATTTTAGCCATTTTTTGATGTGAACTTGTAAACATGTGGACATGGATTTTGAAAATTCTAGAGAGAATTCTAAAAGCTTCAAGAGAATTTCAACAATTTTGAGAGGGATTTGAAAAGTTTCAATGGGAATGGGAAGAATTGGGACAAAAATTGGAAAATTTTTATGGGACTTTGAAAAAATTTCAACTGGAATTTTAGCCATTTTTTGACGGAAATTGTAAACATGTGGACATGGATTTTGAAAATTCTAGAGAGAATTCTAAAAGCTTGAACAGAATTTCAACAATTTTGAGAGGGATTTGAAAAGTTTCAATGGGAATGGGAAGAATTGGGACAAAAATTGGAAAATTTTTAAGGGACTTTGAAAAAATTTCAACTGGAATTTTAGCCATTTTTTTACGTGAAATTGTAAACATGTGGACATGGATTTTGAAAATTCTAGAGAGAATTTTAAAAGCTTCAACAGAATTTCAACAATTTGGAGAGGGATTTTAAAAGTTTCAATGGGAATGGGAAGAATTGGGACAAAAATTGGAAAATTTTTAAGGGACTTTGCAAAAATTTCAACTGGAATTTTAGCCATTTTTTGACGTGAAATTGTAAACATGTGGACATGGATTTTGAAAATTCTAGAGAGAATTTTAAAAGCTTCAAGAGAATTTCAACAATGTTGAGAGGGATTTGAAAAGTTTCAATGGGAATGGGAAGAATTAGGACAAAAATTGGAAAATTTTTAAGGGACTTTGAAAAAATTTCAACTGGAATTTTGGCAATTTTTTGACGTGAAATTGTAAACATGTGGACATGGATTTTGAAAATTCTAGAGAGAATTTTAAAAGCTTCAACAGAATTTCAACAATGTTGAGAGGGATTTGAAAAGTTTCAATGGGAATGGGAAGAATTGGGACAAAAATTGGAAAATTTTTAAGGGACTTTGAAAAATTTCAACTGGAATTTTAGCCATTTTTTTATGTGAAATTGTAAACATGTGGACATGGATTTTGAAAATTCTAGAGAGAATTTTAAAAGCTTCAACAGAATTTCAACAATTTTGAGAGGGATTTGAAAAGTTTCAATGGGAATGGGAAGAATTGGGACAAAAATTGGAAAATTTTTAAGGGACTTTGAAAAAATTTCAACTGGAATTTTAGCCATTTTTTGATGTGAACTTGTAAACATGTGGACATGGATTTTGAAAATTCTAGAGAGAATTTTAAAAGCTTCAACAGAATTTCAACAATTCTGAGAGGGATTTGAAAAGTTTCAATGGGAATGGGAAGAATTGGGACAAAAAGTGGAAAATTTTTAAGGGACTTTGAAAAAATTTCAACTGGAATTTTAGCCATTTTTTGACGTGAAATTGTAAACATGTGGACATGGATTTTGAAAATTCTAGAGAGAATTTTAAAAGCTTCAACAGAATTTCAACAATTCTGAGAGGGATTTGAAAAGTTTCAATGGGAATGGGAAGAATTGGGACAAAAATTGGAAAATTTTTAAGGGACTTTGAAAAAATTTCAACTGGAATTTTAGCCATTTTTTGATGTGAACTTGTAAACATGTGGACATGGATTTTGAAAATTCTAGAGAGAATTCTAAAAGCTTCAAGAGAATTTCAACAATTTTGAGAGGGATTTGAAAAGTTTCAATGGGAATGGGAAGAATTGGGACAAAAATTGGAAAATTTTTATGGGACTTTGAAAAAATTTCAACTGGAATTTTAGTAATTTTTTGACGGAAATTGTAAACATGTGGACATGGATTTTGAAAATTCTAGAGAGAATTTTAAAAGCTTCAACAGAATTTCAACAATTTTGAGAGGGATTTGAAAAGTTTCAATGGGAATGGGAAGAATTGGGACAAAAATTGGAAAATTTTTAAGGGACTTTGAAAAAATTTCAACTGGAATTTTGGCAATTTTTTTACGTGAAATTGTAAACATGTGGACATGGATTTTGAAAATTCTAGAGAGAATTTTAAAAGCTTCAACAGAATTTCAACAATTTGGAGAGGGATTTTAAAAGTTTCAATGGGAATGGGAAGAATTGGGACAAAAATTGGAAAATTTTTAAGGGACTTTGCAAAAATTTCAACTGGAATTTTAGCCATTTTTTGACGTGAAATTGTAAACATGTGGACATGGATTTTGAAAATTCTAGAGAGAATTTTAAAAGCTTCAAGAGAATTTCAACAATGTTGAGAGGGATTTGAAAAGTTTCAATGGGAATGGGAAGAATTAGGACAAAAATTGGAAAATTTTTAAGGGACTTTGAAAAAATTTCAACTGGAATTTTGGCAATTTTTTGACGTGAAATTGTAAACATGTGGACATGGATTTTGAAAAATTCTAGAGAGAATTTTAAAAGCTTCAACAGAATTTCAACAATTTTGAGAGGGATTTGAAAAGTTTCAATGGGAATGGGAAGAATTGGGACAAAAATTGGAAAATTTTTAAGGGACTTTGAAAAAATTTCAACTGGAATTTTAGCCATTTTTTGACGTGAAATTGTAAACATGTGGACATGGATTTTGAAAATTCTAGAGAGAATTTTAAAAGCTTCAACAGAATTTCAACAATTTTGAGAGGGATTTGAAAAGTTTCAATGGGAATGGGAAGAATTGGGACAAAAATTGGAAAATTTTTAAGGGACTTTGAAAAAATTTCAACTGGAATTTTAGCCATTTTTTGATGTGAACTTGTAAACATGTGGACATGGATTTTGAAAATTCTAGAGAGAATTTTAAAAGCTTCAACAGAATTTCAACAATTCTGAGAGGGATTTGAAAAGTTTCAATGGGAATGGGAAGAATTGGGACAAAAATTAGAAAATTTTTAAGGGACTTTGAAAAAATTTCAACTGGAATTTTAGCCATTTTTTGACGTGAAATTGTAAACATGTGGACATGGATTTTGAAAATTCTAGAGAGAATTTTAAAAGCTTCAACAGAATTTCAACAATTTTGAGAGGGATTTGAAAAGTTTCAATGGGAATGGGAAGAATTGGGACAAAAATTGGAAAATTTTTAAGGGACTTTGAAAAAATTTCAACTGGAATTTTAGCCATTTTTTGACGTGAAATTGTAAACATGTGGACATGGGTTTTGAAAATTCTAGAGAGAATTTTAAAAGCTTCAACAGAATTTCAACAATTTTGAGAGGGATTTGAAAAGTTTCAATGGGAATGGGAAGAATTGGGACAAAAATTGGAAAATTTTTAAGGGACTTTGAAAAAATTTCAACTGGAATTTTAGCCATTTTTTGACGTGAAATTGTAAACATGTGGACATGGATTTTGAAAATTCTAGAGAGAATTTTAAAAGCTTCAACAGAATTTCAACAATTCTGAGAGGGATTTGAAAAGTTTCAATGGGAATGGGAAGAATTGGGACAAAAAGTGGAAAATTTTTAAGGGACTTTGAAAAAATTTCAACTGGAATTTTAGCCATTTTTTGACGTGAAATTGTAAACATGTGGACATGGATTTTGAAAATTCTAGAGAGAATTCTAAAAGCTTCAACAGAATTTCAACAATTTTGAGAGGGATTTTAAAAGTTTCAATGGAATGGGAAGAATTGGGACAAAAATTGGAAAATTTTTAAGGGACTTTGAAAAAATTTCAACTGGAATTTTGGCAATTTTTGGACGTGAAATTGTAAACATGTGGACATGGATTTTGAAAATTCTAGAGAGAATTTTAAAAGCTTCAAGAGAATTTCAACAATTCTGAGAGGGATTTGAAAAGTTTCAATGGGAATGGGAAGAATTGGGACAAAAATTAGAAAATTTTTAAGGGACTTTGAAAAAATTTCAACTGGAATTTTAGCCATTTTTTGACGTGAAATTGTAAACATGTGGACATGGATTTTGAAAATTCTAGAGAGAATTTTAAAAGCTTCAACAGAATTTCAACAATTCTGAGAGGGATTTGAAAAGTTTCAATGGGAATGGGAAGAATTGGGACAAAAATTGGAAAATTTTTAAGGGACTTTGAAAAAATTTCAACTGGAATTTTAGCCATTTTTTGACGTGAAATTGTAAACATGTGGACATGGATTTTGAAAATTCTAGAGAGAATTCTAAAAGCTTCAACAGAATTTCAACAATTCTGAGAGGGATTTGAAAAGTTTCAATGGGAATGGGAAGAATTGGGACAAAAATTGGAAAATTTTTAAGGGACTTTGAAAAAATTTCAACTGGAATTTTAGCCATTTTTTGACGTGAAATTGTAAACATGTGGACATGGATTTTGAAAATTCTAGAGAGAATTTTAAAAGCTTCAACAGAATTTCAACAATTCTGAGAGGGATTTGAAAAGTTTCAATGGGAATGGGAAGAATTGGGACAAAAATTGGAAAATTTTTAAGGGACTTTGAAAAAATTTCAACTGGAATTTTAGCAATTTTTTGACGGAAATTGTAAACATGTGGACATGGATTTTGAAAATTCTAGAGAGAATTTTAAAAGCTTCAACAGAATTTCAACAATGTTGAGAGGGATTTGAAAAGTTTCAATGGGAATGGGAAGAATTGGGACAAAGATTGGAAAATTTTTAAGGGACTTTGAAAAAATTTCAACTGGAATTTTGGCAATTTTTTTAAGTGAAATTGTAAACATGTGGACATGGATTTTGAAAATTCTAGAGAGAATTTTAAAAGCTTCAACAGAATTTCAACAATTCTGAGAGGGATTTGAAAAGTTTCAATGGGAATGGGAAGAATTGGGACAAAAATTGGAAAATTTTTAAGGGACTTTGAAAAAATTTCAACTGGAATTTTAGCCATTTTTTGACGTGAAATTGTAAACATGTGGACATGGATTTTGAAAATTCTAGAGAGAATTCTAAAAGCTTCAACAGAATTTCAACAATTTTGAGAGGGATTTGAAAAGTTTCAATGGGAATGGGAAGAATTGGGACAAAAATTGGAAAATTTTTAAGGGACTTTGAAAAAATTTCAACTGGAATTTTAGCCATTTTTTGACGTGAAATTGTAAACATGTGGACATGGATTTTGAAAATTCTAGAGAGAATTTTAAAAGCTTCAACAGAATTTCAACAATGTTGAGAGGGATTTGAAAAGTTTCAATGGAAATGGGAAGAATTGGGACAAAAATTGGAAAATTTTTAAGGGACTTTGAAAAAATTTCAACTGGAATTTTGGCAATTTTTTTAAGTGAAATTGTAAACATGTGGACATGGATTTTGAAAATTCTAGAGAGAATTTTAAAAGCTTCAACAGAATTTCAACAATTCTGAGAGGGATTTGAAAAGTTTCAATGGGAATGGGAAGAATTGGGACAAAAATTGGAAAATTTTTAAGGGACTTGGAAAAAATTTCAACTGGAATTTTAGCCATTTTTTGACGTGAAATTGTAAACATGTGGACATGGATTTTGAAAATTCTAGAGAGAATTCTAAAAGCTTCAACAGAATTTCAACAATTTTGAGAGGGATTTGAAAAGTTGCAATGGGAATGGGAAGAATTGGGACAAAGATTGGAAAATTTTTAAGGGACTTTGAAAAAATTTCAACTGGAATTTTAGCCATTTTTTGACGTGAAATTGTAAACATGTGGACATGGATTTTGAAAATTCTAGAGAGAATTTTAAAAGCTTCAACAGAATTTCAACAATTTGGAGAGGGATTTGAAAAGTTTCAATGGGAATGGGAAGAATTGGGACAAAGATTGGAAAATTTTTAAGGGACTTTGAAAAAATTTCAACTGGAATTTAGCCATTTTTGACGTGAAATTGTAAACATGTGGACATGGATTTTGAAAATTGTAGAGAGAATTCTAAAAGCTTCAAGAGAATTTCAACAATTTTGAGAGGGATTTGAAAAGTTGCAATGGGAATGGGAAGAATTGGGACAAAAATTGGAAAATTTTTATGGGACTTTGAAAAATTTCAACTGGAATTTTAGCAATTTTTTGACGGAAATTGTAAACATGTGGACATGGATTTTGAAAATTCTAGAGAGAATTTTAAAAGCTTCAACAGAATTTCAACAATTTTGAGAGGGATTTGAAAAGTTTCAATGGGAATGGGAAGAATTGGGACAAAAATTGGAAAATTTTTAAGGGACTTTGAAAAAATTTCAACTGGAATTTTAGCCATTTTTTGACGTGAAATTGTAAACATGTGGACATGGATTTTGAAAATTCTAGAGAGAATTTTAAAAGCTTCAAGAGAATTTCAACAATGTTGAGAGGGATTTGAAAAGTTTCAATGGGAATGGGAAGAATTGGGACAAAAATTGGAAAATTTTTAAGGGATTTTGAAAAAATTTCAACTGGAATTTTAGCCATTTTTTGACGTGAAATTGTAAACACGTGGACATGGATTTTGAAAATTCTAGAGAGAATTTTAAAAGCTTCAACAGAATTTCAACAATTCTGAGAGGGATTTGAAAAGTTTCAATGGGAATGGGAAGAATTGGGACAAAAATTGGAAAATTTTTAAGGGACTTTGAAAAAATTTCAACTGGAATTTTAGCCATTTTTTGACGTGAAATTGTAAACATGTGGACATGGATTTTGAAAATTCTAGAGAGAATTCTAAAAGCTTCAACAGAATTTCAACAATTTTGAGAGGGATTTGAAAAGTTTCAATGGGAATGGGAAGAATTGGGACAAAAATTGGAAAATTTTTAAGGGACTTTGAAAAAATTTCAACTGGAATTTTAGCCATTTTTTGACGTGAAATTGTAAACATGTGGACATGGATTTTGAAAATTCTAGAGAGAATTTTAAAAGCTTCAACAGAATTTCAACAATTCTGAGAGGGATTTGAAAAAGTTTCAATGGGAATGGGAAGAATTGGGACAAAAATTAGAAAATTTTTAAGGGACTTTGAAAAAATTTCAACTGGAATTTTAGCCATTTTTTGACGTGAAATTGTAAACATGTGGACATGGATTTTGAAAATTCTAGAGAGAATTTTAAAAGCTTCAACAGAATTTCAACAATTCTGAGAGGGATTTGAAAAGTTTCAATGGGAATGGGAAGAATTGGGACAAAAATTGGAAAATTTTTAAGGGACTTTGAAAAAATTTCAACTGGAATTTTAGCCATTTTTTGACGTGAAATTGTAAACATGTGGACATGGATTTTGAAAATTCTAGAGAGAATTCTAAAAGCTTCAACAGAATTTCAACAATTCTGAGAGGGATTTGAAAAGTTTCAATGGGAATGGGAAGAATTGGGACAAAAATTGGAAAATTTTTAAGGGACTTTGAAAAAATTTCAACTGGAATTTTAGCCATTTTTTGACATGAAATTGTAAACATGTGGACATGGATTTTGAAAATTCTAGAGAGAATTTTAAAAGCTTCAACAGAATTTCAACAATTCTGAGAGGGATTTGAAAAGTTTCAATGGGAATGGGAAGAATTGGGACAAAAATTGGAAAAATTTTTAAGGGACTTTGAAAAAAATTTCAACTGGAATTTTAGCAATTTTTTGACGGAAATTGTAAACATGTGGACATGGATTTTGAAAATTCTAGAGAGAATTTTAAAAGCTTCAACAGAATTTCAACAATGTTGAGAGGGATTTGAAAAGTTTCAATGGGAATGGGAAGAATTGGGACAAAGATTGGAAAATTTTTAAGGGACTTTGAAAAAATTTCAACTGGAATTTTGGCAATTTTTTTAAGTGAAATTGTAAACATGTGGACATGGATTTTGAAAATTCTAGAGAGAATTTTAAAAGCTTCAACAGAATTTCAACAATTCTGAGAGGGATTTGAAAAGTTTCAATGGGAATGGGAAGAATTGGGACAAAAATTGGAAAATTTTTAAGGGACTTTGAAAAATTTCAACTGGAATTTTAGCCATTTTTTGACGTGAAATTGTAAACATGTGGACATGGATTTTGAAAATTCTAGAGAGAATTCTAAAAGCTTCAAGAGAATTTCAACAATGTTGAGAGGGATTTGAAAAGTTTCAATGGGAATGGGAAGAATTGGGACAAAAATGGGAAAATTTTTAAGGGACTTTGAAAAAATTTCAACTGGAATTTTAGCCATTTTTTGACGTGAAATTGTAAACATGTGGACATGGATTTTGAAAATTCTAGAGAGAATTTTAAAAGCTTCAACAGAATTTCAACAATGTTGAGAGGGATTTGAAAAGTTTCAATGGAAATGGGAAGAATTGGGACAAAAATTGGAAAATTTTTAAGGGACTTTGAAAAAATTTCAACTGGAATTTTGGCAATTTTTTTAAGTGAAATTGTAAACATGTGGACATGGATTTTGAAATTCTAGAGAGAATTTTAAAAGCTTCAACAGAATTTCAACAATTCTGAGAGGGATTTGAAAAGTTTCAATGGGAATGGGAAGAATTGGGACAAAAATTGGAAAATTTTTAAGGGACTTGGAAAAAATTTCAACTGGAATTTTAGCCATTTTTTGACGTGAAATTGTAAACATGTGGACATGGATTTTGAAAATTCTAGAGAGAATTCTAAAAGCTTCAACAGAATTTCAACAATTTTGAGAGGGATTTGAAAAGTTGCAATGGGAATGGGAAGAATTGGGACAAAGATTGGAAAATTTTAAGGGACTTTGAAAAAATTTCAACTGGAATTTTAGCCATTTTTTGACGTGAAATTGTAAACATGTGGACATGGATTTTGAAAATTCTAGAGAGAATTTTAAAAGCTTCAACAGAATTTCAACAATTCTGAGAGGGATTTGAAAAGTTTCAATGGGAATGGGAAGAATTGGGACAAAAAGTGGAAAATTTTTAAGGGACTTTGAAAAAATTTCAACTGGAATTTTAGCCATTTTTTGACGTGAAATTGTAAACATGTGGACATGGATTTTGAAAATTGTAGAGAGAATTCTAAAAGCTTCAAGAGAATTTCAACAATTTTGAGAGGGATTTGAAAAGTTGCAATGGGAATGGGAAGAATTGGGACAAAAATTGGAAAATTTTTATGGGACTTTGAAAAAATTTCAACTGGAATTTTAGCAATTTTTTGACGGAAATTGTAAACATGTGGACATGGATTTTGAAAATTCTAGAGAGAATTTTAAAAGCTTCAACAGAATTTCAACAATTTTGAGAGGGATTTGAAAAGTTTCAATGGGAATGGGAAGAATTGGGACAAAAATTGGAAAATTTTTAAGGGACTTTGAAAAAATTTCAACTGGAATTTTAGCCATTTTTTGACGTGAAATTGTAAACATGTGGACATGGATTTTGAAAATTCTAGAGAGAATTTTAAAAGCTTCAAGAGAATTTCAACAATGTTGAGAGGGATTTGAAAAGTTTCAATGGGAATGGGAAGAATTGGGACAAAAATTGGAAAATTTTTAAGGGATTTTGAAAAAATTTCAACTGGAATTTTAGCCATTTTTTGACGTGAAATTGTAAACACGTGGACATGGATTTTGAAAATTCTAGAGAGAATTTTAAAAGCTTCAACAGAATTTCAACAATTCTGAGAGGGATTTGAAAAGTTTCAATGGGAATGGGAAGAATTGGGACAAAAATTGGAAAATTTTTAAGGGACTTTGAAAAAATTTCAACTGGAATTTTAGCCATTTTTTGACGTGAAATTGTAAACATGTGGACATGGATTTTGAAAATTCTAGAGAGAATTCTAAAAGCTTCAACAGAATTTCAACAATTTTGAGAGGGATTTGAAAAGTTTCAATGGGAATGGGAAGAATTGGGACAAAAATTGGAAAATTTTTAAGGGACTTTGAAAAAATTTCAACTGGAATTTTAGCCATTTTTTGACGTGAAATTGTAAACATGTGGACATGGATTTTGAAAATTCTAGAGAGAATTTTAAAAGCTTCAACAGAATTTCAACAATTCTGAGAGGGATTTGAAAAGTTTCAATGGGAATGGGAAGAATTGGGACAAAAATTGGAAAATTTTTAAGGGACTTTGAAAAAATTTCAACTGGAATTTTAGCCATTTTTTGACATGAAATTGTAAACATGTGGACATGGATTTTGAAAATTCTAGAGAGAATTTTAAAAGCTTCAACAGAATTTCAACAATTTGGAGAGGGATTTGAAAAGTTTCAATGGCAATGGGAAGAATTGGGACAAAAATTGGAAAATTTTTAAGGGACTTTGAAAACATTTCAACTGGAATTTTAGCCATTTTTTGACGTGAAATTGTAAACATGTGGACATGGATTTTGAAAATTCTAGAGAGAATTCTAAAAGCTTCAAGAGAATTTCAACAATTTTGAGAGGGATTTGAAAAGTTTCAATGGGAATGGGAAGAATTGGGACAAAAATTGGAAAATTTTTATGGGACTTTGAAAAAATTTCAACTGGAATTTTAGCAATTTTTTGACGGAAATTGTAAACATGTGGACATGGATTTTGAAAATTCTAGAGAGAATTTTAAAAGCTTCAAGAGAATTTCAACAATGTTGAGAGGGATTTTAAAAGTTTCAATGGGAATGGGAAGAATTGGGACAAAAATTGGAAAATTTTTAAGGGACTTTGCAAAAATTTCAACTGGAATTTTAGCCATTTTTTGACGTGAAATTGTAAACATGTGGACATGGATTTTGAAAATTCTAGAGAGAATTTTAAAAGCTTCAACAGAATTTCAACAATTTTGAGAGGGATTTGAAAAGTTTCAATGGGAATGGGAAGAATTGGGACAAAAATTGGAAAATTTTTAAGGGACTTTGAAAAAATTTCAACTGGAATTTTAGCCATTTTTTGACGTGAAATTGTAAACTTGTGGACATGGATTTTGAAAATTCTAGAGAGAATTTTAAAAACTTCAACAGAATTTCAACAATTTTGAGAGGGATTTGAAAAGTTGCAATGGGAATGGGAAGAATTGGGACAAAAATTGGAAAATTTTTAAGGGACTTTGAAAAAATTTCAACTGGAATTTTAGCCATTTTTTGACGTGAAATTGTAAACTTGTGGACATGGATTTTGAAAATTCTAGAGAGAATTTTAAAAGCTTCAACAGAATTTCAACAATTTTGAGAGGGATTTGAAAAGTTGCAATGGGAATGGGAAGAATTGGGACAAAAATTGGAAAATTTTTAAGGGACTTTGCAAAAATTTCAACTGGAATTTTAGCCATTTTTTGATGTGAACTTGTAAACATGTGGACATGGATTTTGAAAATTCTAGAGAGAATTCTAAAAGCTTCAACAGAATTTCAACAATTTTGAGAGGGATTTGAAAAGTTGCAATGGGAATGGGAAGAATTGGGACAAAAATTGGAAAATTTTTAAGGGACTTTGAAAAAATTTCAACTGGAATTTTAGCCATTTTTTGACGTGAAATTGTAAACATGTGGACATGGATTTTGAAAATTCTAGAGAGAATTTTAAAGGCTTCAACAGAATTTCAACAATTTTGAGAGGGATTTGAAAAGTTTCAATGGGAATGGGAAGAATTGGGACAAAAATTGGCAAATTTTTAAGGGACTTTGAAAAAATTTCAACTGGAATTTTAGCCATTTTTTGACGTGAAATTGTAAACATGTGGACATGGATTTTGAAAATTCTAGAGAGAATTTTAAAAGCTTCAAGAGAATTTCAACAATGTTGAGAGGGATTTGAAAAGTTTCAATGGGAATGGGAAGAATTGGGACAAAAATTGGAAAATTTTTAAGGGACTTTGAAAAAATTTCAACTGGAATTTTAGCCATTTTTTGACGTGAACTTGTAAACATGTGGACATGGATTTTGAAAATTCTAGAGAGAATTCTAAAAGCTTCAACAGAATTTCAACAATTTTGAGAGGGATTTGAAAAGTTTCAATGGGAATGGGAAGAATTGGGACAAAAATTGGAAAATTTTTAAGGGACTTTGCAAAAATTTCAACTGGAATTTTAGCCATTTTTTGACGTGAAATTGTAAACATGTGGACATGGATTTTGAAAATTCTAGAGAGAATTTTAAAAGCTTCAACAGAATTTCAACAATTTTGAGAGGGATTTGAAAAGTTGCAATGGGAATGGGAAGAATTGGGACAAAAATTGGAAAATTTTTAAGGGACTTTGAAAAAATTTCAACTGGAATTTTAGCCATTTTTTGACGTGAATTTGTAAACATGTGGACATGGATTTTGAAAATTCTAGAGAGAATTTTAAAAGCTTCAAGAGAATTTCAACAATGTTGAGAGGGATTTGAAAAGTTTCAATGGGAATGGGAAGAATTGGGACAAAAATGGGAAAATTTTTAAGGGACTTTGAAAAAATTTCAACTGGAATTTTAGCCATTTTTTGACGTGAACTTGTAAACATGTGGACATGGATTTTGAAAATTCTAGAGAGAATTCTAAAAGCTTCAACAGAATTTCAACAATTTTGAGAGGGATTTGAAAAGTTTCAATGGGAATGGGAAGAATTGGGACAAAAATTGGAAAATTTTTAAGGGACTTTGCAAAAATTTCAACTGGAATTTTAGCCATTTTTTGACGTGAAATTGTAAACATGTGGACATGGATTTTGAAAATTCTAGAGAGAATTTTAAAAGCTTCAACAGAATTTCAACAATTTTGAGAGGGATTTGAAAAGTTGCAATGGGAATGGGAAGAATTGGGACAAAAATTGGAAAATTTTTAAGGGACTTTGAAAAAATTTCAACTGGAATTTTAGCCATTTTTTGACGTGAAATTGTAAACATGTGGACATGGATTTTGAAAATTCTAGAGAGAATTTTAAAAGCTTCAACAGAATTTCAACAATTTTGAGAGGGATTTGAAAAGTTTCAATGGGAATGGGAAGAATTGGGACAAAAATTGGAAAATTTTTAAGGGACTTTGAAAAAATTTCAACTGGAATTTTAGCCATTTTTTGACGTGAAATTGTAAACATGTGGACATGGATTTTGAAAATTCTAGAGAGAATTTTAAAAGCTTCAACAGAATTTCAACAATTTTGAGAGGGATTTGAAAAGTTTCAATGGGAATGGGAAGAATTGGGACAAAAATTGTAAAATTTTTATGGGACTTTGAAAAAATTTCAACTGGAATTTTAGCAATTTTTTGACGGAAATTGTAAACATGTGGACATGGATTTTGAAAATTCTAGAGAGAATTTTAAAAGCTTCAAGAGAATTTCAACAATGTTGAGAGGGATTTTAAAAGTTTCAATGGGAATGGGAAGAATTGGGACAAAAATTGGAAAATTTTTAAGGGACTTTGCAAAAATTTCAACTGGAATTTTAGCCATTTTTTGACGTGAAATTGTAAACATGTGGACATGGATTTTGAAAATTCTAGAGAGAATTTTAAAAGCTTCAACAGAATTTCAACAATTTTGAGAGGGATTTGAAAAGTTGCAATGGGAATGGGAAGAATTGGGACAAAAATTGGAAAATTTTTAAGGGACTTTGAAAAAATTTCAACTGGAATTTTAGCCATTTTTTGACGTGAAATTGTAAACTTGTGGACATGGATTTTGAAAATTCTAGAGAGAATTTTAAAAACTTCAACAGAATTTCAACAATTTTGAGAGGGATTTGAAAAGTTTCAATGGGAATGGGAAGAATTGGGACAAAAATTGGAAAATTTTTAAGGGACTTTGCAAAAATTTCAACTGGAATTTTAGCCATTTTTTGACGTGAACTTGTAAACATGTGGACATGGATTTTGAAAATTCTAGAGAGAATTCTAAAAGCTTCAACAGAATTTCAACAATTTTGAGAGGGATTTGAAAAGTTGCAATGGGAATGGGAAGAATTGGGACAAAAATTGGAAAATTTTTAAGGGACTTTGAAAAAATTTCAACTGGAATTTTAGCCATTTTTTGACGTGAAATTGTAAACTTGTGGACATGGATTTTGAAAATTCTAGAGAGAATTTTAAAAGCTTCAACAGAATTTCAACAATTTTGAGAGGGATTTGAAAAGTTGCAATGGGAATGGGAAGAATTGGGACAAAAATTGGAAAATTTTTAAGGGACTTTGAAAAAATTTCAACTGGAATTTTAGCCATTTTTTGATGTGAACTTGTAAACATGTGGACATGGATTTTGAAAATTCTAGAGAGAATTCTAAAAGCTTCAACAGAATTTCAACAATTTTGAGAGGGATTTGAAAAGTTTCAATGGGAATGGGAAGAATTGGGACAAAAATTGGAAAATTTTTAAGGGACTTTGAAAAAATTTCAACTGGAATTTTAGCCATTTTTTGACGTGAAATTGTAAACATGTGGACATGGATTTTGAAAATTCTAGAGAGAATTTTAAAAGCTTCAACAGAATTTCAACAATTTTGAGAGGGATTTGAAAAGTTTCAATGGGAATGGGAAGAATTGGGACAAAAATTGGAAAATTTTTAAGGGACTTTGAAAAAATTTCAACTGGAATTTTAGCCATTTTTTGACGTGAAATTGTAAACATGTGGACATGGATTTTGAAAATTCTAGAGAGAATTTTAAAAGCTTCAAGAGAATTTCAACAATGTTGAGAGGGATTTGAAAAGTTTCAATGGGAATGGGAAGAATTGGGACAAAAATTGGAAAATTTTTAAGGGACTTTGAAAAAATTTCAACTGGAATTTTAGCCATTTTTTGACGTGAACTTGTAAACATGTGGACATGGATTTTGAAAATTCTAGAGAGAATTTTAAAAGCTTCAACAGAATTTCAACAATTTTGAGAGGGATTTGAAAAGTTGCAATGGGAATGGGAAGAATTGGGACAAAAATTGGAAAATTTTTAAGGGACTTTGCAAAAATTTCAACTGGAATTTTAGCCATTTTTTGACGTGAAATTGTAAACATGTGGACATGGATTTTGAAAATTCTAGAGAGAATTTTAAAAGCTTCAAGAGAATTTCAACAATGTTGAGAGGGATTTGAAAAGTTTCAATGGGAATGGGAAGAATTGGGACAAAAATTGGAAAATTTTTAAGGGACTTTGAAAAAATTTCAACTGGAATTTTAGCCATTTTTTGACGTGAAATTGTAAACATGTGGACATGGATTTTGAAAATTCTAGAGAGAATTTTAAAAGCTTCAACAGAATTTCAACAATTTTGAGAGGGATTTGAAAAGTTTCAATGGGAATGGGAAGAATTGGGACAAAAATTGGAAAATTTTTAAGGGACTTTGAAAAAATTTCAACTGGAATTTTAGCCATTTTTTGACGTGAAATTGTAAACATGTGGACATGGATTTTGAAAATTCTAGAGAGAATTTTAAAAGCTTCAACAGAATTTCAACAATGTTGAGAGGGATTTGAAAAGTTTCAATGGGAATGGGAAGAATTGGGACAAAAATTGGAAAATTTTTAAGGGACTTTGAAAAAATTTCAACTGGAATTTTAGCCATTTTTTGACGTGAAATTGTAAACATGTGGACATGGATTTTGAAAATTCTAGAGAGAATTTTAAAAGCTTCAACAGAATTTCAACAATTTTGAGAGGGATTTGAAAAGTTTCAATGGGAATGGGAAGAATTGGGACAAAAATTGGAAAATTTTTAAGGGACTTTGAAAAAATTTCAACTGGAATTTTAGCCATTTTTTGACGTGAAATTGTAAACATGTGGACATGGATTTTGAAAATTCTAGAGAGAATTTTAAAAGCTTCAAGAGAATTTCAACAATGTTGAGAGGGATTTGAAAAGTTTCAATGGGAATGGGAAGAATTGGGACAAAAATTGGAAAATTTTTAAGGGACTTTGAAAAAATTTCAACTGGAATTTTAGCCATTTTTTGACGTGAAATTGTAACCATGTGGACATGGATTTTGAAAATTCTAGAGAGAATTCTAATAGCTTCAACAGAATTTCAACAATTTTGAGAGGGATTTTAAAAGTTTCAATGGGAATGGGAAGAATTGGGACAAAAATTGGAAAATTTTTAAGGGACTTTGCAAAAATTTCAACTGGAATTTTAGCCATTTTTTGACGTGAAATTGTAAACATGTGGACATGGATTTTGAAAATTCTAGAGAGAATTTTAAAAGCTTCAAGAGAATTTCAACAATGTTGAGAGGGATTTGAAAAGTTTCAATGGGAATGGGAAGAATTGGGACAAAAATTGGAAAATTTTTAAGGGACTTTGAAAAAATTTCAACTGGAATTTTAGCCATTTTTTGACGTGAAATTGTAAACATGTGGACATGGATTTTGAAAATTCTAGAGAGAATTCTAAAAGCTTCAACAGAATTTCAACAATTTTGAGAGGGATTTGAAAAGTTTCAATGGGAATGGGAAGAATTGGGACAAAAATTGGAAAATTTTTAAGGGACTTTGCAAAAATTTCAACTGGAATTTTAGCCATTTTTTGACGTGAAATTGTAAACATGTGGACATGGATTTTGAAAATTCTAGAGAGAATTTTAAAAGCTTCAACAGAATTTCAACAATTTTGAGAGGGATTTGAAAAGTTTCAATGGGAATGGGAAGAATTGGGACAAAAATTGGAAAATTTTTAAGGGACTTTGAAAAAATTTCAACTGGAATTTTAGCCATTTTTTGACGTGAAATTGTAAACATGTGGACATGGATTTTGAAAATTCTAGAGAGAATTTTAAAAGCTTCAACAGAATTTCAACAATGTTGAGAAGGATTTGAAAAGTTTCAATGGGAATGGGAAGAATTGGGACAAAAATTGGAAAATTTTTAAGGGACTTTGAAAAAATTTCAACTGGAATTTTAGCCATTTTTTGACGTGAAATTGTAAACATGTGGACATGGATTTTGAAAATTCTAGAGAGAATTTTAAAAGCTTCAACAGAATTTCAACAATTTTGAGAGGGATTTGAAAAGTTTCAATGGGAATGGGAAGAATTGGGACAAAAATTGGAAAATTTTTAAGGGACTTTGAAAAAATTTCAACTGGAATTTTAGCCATTTTTTGACGTGAAATTGTAAACATGTGGACATGGATTTTGAAAATTCTAGAGAGAATTTTAAAAGCTTCAAGAGAATTTCAACAATGTTGAGAGGGATTTGAAAAGTTTCAATGGGAATGGGAAGAATTGGGACAAAAATTGGAAAATTTTTAAGGGATTTTGAAAAAATTTCAACTGGAATTTTAGCCATTTTTTGACGTGAAATTGTAAACATGTGGACATGGATTTTGAAAATTCTAGAGAGAATTCTAAAAGCTTCAACAGAATTTCAACAATTTTGAGAGGGATTTGAAAAGTTGCAATGGGAATGGGAAGAATTGGGACAAAAATTGGAAAATTTTTAAGGGACTTTGAAAAAATTTCAACTGGAATTTTAGCCATTTTTTGACGTGAAATTGTAAACATGTGGACATGGATTTTGAAAATTCTAGAGAGAATTTTAAAAGCTTCAACAGAATTTCAACAATGTTGAGAAGGATTTGAAAAGTTTCAATGGGAATGGGAAGAATTGGGACAAAAATTGGAAAATTTTTAAGGGACTTTGAAAAAATTTCAACTGGAATTTTAGCCATTTTTTGACGTGAAATTGTAAACATGTGGACATGGATTTTGAAAATTCTAGAGAGAATTTTAAAAGCTTCAACAGAATTTCAACAATTTTGAGAGGGATTTGAAAAGTTTCAATGGGAATGGGAAGAATTGGGACAAAAATTGGAAAATTTTTAAGGGACTTTGAAAAAATTTCAACTGGAATTTTAGCCATTTTTTGACGTGAAATTGTAAACATGTGGACATGGATTTTGAAAATTCTAGAGAGAATTTTAAAAGCTTCAAGAGAATTTCAACAATGTTGAGAGGGATTTGAAAAGTTTCAATGGGAATGGGAAGAATTGGGACAAAAATGGGAAAATTTTTAAGGGACTTTGAAAAAATTTCAACTGGAATTTTAGCCATTTTTTGACGTGAAATTGTAAACATGTGGACATGGATTTTGAAAATTCTAGAGAGAATTCTAAAAGCTTCAACAGAATTTCAACAATTTTGAGAGGGATTTGAAAAGTTGCAATGGGAATGGGAAGAATTGGGACAAAAATTGGAAAATTTTTAAGGGACTTTGAAAAAATTTCAACTGGAATTTTAGCCATTTTTTGACGTGAAATTGTAAACATGTGGACATGGATTTTGAAAATTCTAGAGAGAAATTTAAAAGCTTCAACAGAATTTCAACAATTTTGAGAGGGATTTGAAAAGTTTCAATGGGAATGGGAAGAATTGGGACAAAAATTGGAAAATTTTTAAGGGACTTTGAAAAAATTTCAACTGGAATTTTAGCCATTTTTTGACGTGAAATTGTAAACTTGTGGACATGGATTTTGAAAATTCTAGAGAGAATTTTAAAAGCTTCAACAGAATTTCAACAATTTTGAGAGGGATTTGAAAAGTTTCAATGGGAATGGGAAGAATTGGGACAAAAATTGGAAAATTTTTAAGGGACTTTGAAAAAATTTCAACTGGAATTTTAGCCATTTTTTAACGTGAAATTGTAAACATGTGGACATGGATTTTGAAAATTCTAGAGAGAATTCTAAAAGCTTCAACAGAATTTCAACAATTTTGAGAGGGATTTGAAAAGTTTCAATGGGAATGGGAAGAATTGGGACAAAAATTGGAAAATTTTTAAGGGACTTTGAAAAAATTTCAACTGGAATTTTAGCCATTTTTTGACGTGAAATTGTAAACTTGTGGACATGGATTTTGAAAATTCTAGAGAGAATTTTAAAAGCTTCAACAGAATTTCAACAATTTTGAGAGGGATTTGAAAAGTTTCAATGGGAATGGGAAGAATTGGGACAAAAATTGGAAAATTTTTAAGGGACTTTGCAAAAATTTCAACTGGAATTTTAGCCATTTTTTGATGTGAACTTGTAAACATGTGGACATGGATTTTGAAAATTCTAGAGAGAATTCTAAAAGCTTCAACAGAATTTCAACAATTTTGAGAGGGATTTGAAAAGTTTCAATGGGAATGGGAAGAATTGGGACAAAAATTGGAAAATTTTTAAGGGACTTTGAAAAAATTTCAACTGGAATTTTAGCCATTTTTTGACGTGAAATTGTAAACATGTGGACATGGATTTTGAAAATTCTAGAGAGAATTTTAAAAGCTTCAACAGAATTTCAACAATTTTGAGAGGGATTTGAAAAGTTTCAATGGGAATGGGAAGAATTGGGACAAAAATTGGAAAATTTTTAAGGGACTTTGAAAAAATTTCAACTGGAATTTTAGCCATTTTTTGACGTGAAATTGTAAACATGTGGACATGGATTTTGAAAATTCTAGAGAGAATTTTAAAAGCTTCAAGAGAATTTCAACAATGTTGAGAGGGATTTGAAAAGTTTCAATGGGAATGGGAAGAATTGGGACAAAAATTGGAAAATTTTTAAGGGACTTTGAAAAAATTTCAACTGGAATTTTAGCCATTTTTTGACGTGAACTTGTAAACATGTGGACATGGATTTTGAAAATTCTAGAGAGAATTTTAAAAGCTTCAACAGAATTTCAACAATTTTGAGAGGGATTTGAAAAGTTGCAATGGGAATGGGAAGAATTGGGACAAAAATTGGAAAATTTTTAAGGGACTTTGAAAAAATTTCAACTGGAATTTTAGCCATTTTTTGACGTGAAATTGTAAACATGTGGACATGGATTTTGAAAATTCTAGAGAGAATTTTAAAAGCTTCAACAGAATTTCAACAATGTTGAGAGGGATTTGAAAAGTTTCAATGGGAATGGGAAGAATTGGGACAAAAATTGGAAAATTTTTAAGGGACTTTGAAAAAATTTCAACTGGAATTTTAGCCATTTTTTGACGTGAACTTGTAAACATGTGGACATGGATTTTGAAAATTCTAGAGAGAATTCTAAAAGCTTCAACAGAATTTCAACAATTTTGAGAGGGATTTGAAAAGTTTCAATGGGAATGGGAAGAATTGGGACAAAAATTGGAAAATTTTTAAGGGACTTTGCAAAAATTTCAACTGGAATTTTAGCCATTTTTTGACGTGAAATTGTAAACATGTGGACATGGATTTTGAAAATTCTAGAGAGAATTTTAAAAGCTTCAACAGAATTTCAACAATTTTGAGAGGGATTTGAAAAGTTGCAATGGGAATGGGAAGAATTGGGACAAAAATTGGAAAATTTTTAAGGGACTTTGCAAAAATTTCAACTGGAATTTTAGCCATTTTTTGATGTGAACTTGTAAACATGTGGACATGGATTTTGAAAATTCTAGAGAGAATTCTAAAAGCTTCAACAGAATTTCAACAATTTTGAGAGGGATTTGAAAAGTTTCAATGGGAATGGGAAGAATTGGGACAAAAATTGGAAAATTTTTAAGGGACTTTGAAAAAATTTCAACTGGAATTTTAGCCATTTTTTGACGTGAAATTGTAAACATGTGGACATGGATTTTGAAAATTCTAGAGAGAATTTTAAAAGCTTCAACAGAATTTCAACAATTTTGAGAGGGATTTGAAAAGTTTCAATGGGAATGGGAAGAATTGGGACAAAAATTGGAAAATTTTTAAGGGACTTTGAAAAAATTTCAACTGGAATTTTAGCCATTTTTTGACGTGAAATTGTAAACATGTGGACATGGATTTTGAAAATTCTAGAGAGAATTTTAAAAGCTTCAAGAGAATTTCAACAATGTTGAGAGGGATTTGAAAAGTTTCAATGGGAATGGGAAGAATTGGGACAAAAATTGGAAAATTTTTAAGGGACTTTGAAAAAATTTCAACTGGAATTTTAGCCATTTTTTGACGTGAAATTGTAAACATGTGGACATGGATTTTGAAAATTCTAGAGAGAATTCTAATAGCTTCAACAGAATTTCAACAATTTTGAGAGGGATTTTAAAAGTTGCAATGGGAATGGGAAGAATTGGGACAAAAATTGGAAAATTTTTAAGGGACTTTGCAAAAATTTCAACTGGAATTTTAGCCATTTTTTGACGTGAAATTGTAAACATGTGGACATGGATTTTGAAAATTCTAGAGAGAATTTTAAAAGCTTCAAGAGAATTTCAACAATGTTGAGAGGGATTTGAAAAGTTTCAATGGGAATGGGAAGAATTGGGACAAAAATTGGAAAATTTTTAAGGGACTTTGAAAAAATTTCAACTGGAATTTTAGCCATTTTTTGACGTGAAATTGTAAACATGTGGACATGGATTTTGAAAATTCTAGAGAGAATTCTAAAAGCTTCAACAGAATTTCAACAATTTTGAGAGGGATTTGAAAAGTTTCAATGGGAATGGGAAGAATTGGGACAAAAATTGGAAAATTTTTAAGGGACTTTGCAAAAATTTCAACTGGAATTTTAGCCATTTTTTGACGTGAAATTGTAAACATGTGGACATGGATTTTGAAAATTCTAGAGAGAATTTTAAAAGCTTCAACAGAATTTCAACAATTTTGAGAGGGATTTGAAAAGTTTCAATGGGAATGGGAAGAATTGGGACAAAAATTGGAAAATTTTTAAGGGACTTTGAAAAAATTTCAACTGGAATTTTAGCCATTTTTTGACGTGAAATTGTAAACATGTGGACATGGATTTTGAAAATTCTAGAGAGAATTTTAAAAGCTTCAACAGAATTTCAACAATTTTGAGAGGGATTTGAAAAGTTTCAATGGGAATGGGAAGAATTGGGACAAAAATTGGAAAATTTTTAAGGGACTTTGAAAAAATTTCAACTGGAATTTTAGCCATTTTTTGACGTGAAATTGTAAACATGTGGACATGGATTTTGAAAATTCTAGAGAGAATTTTAAAAGCTTCAACAGAATTTCAACAATTTTGAGAGGGATTTGAAAAGTTTCAATGGGAATGGGAAGAATTGGGACAAAAATTGGAAAATTTTTAAGGGACTTTGCAAAAATTTCAACTGGAATTTTAGCCATTTTTTGACGTGAAATTGTAAACATGTGGACATGGATTTTGAAAATTCTAGAGAGAATTTTAAAAGCTTCAACAGAATTTCAACAATGTTGAGAGGGATTTGAAAAGTTTCAATGGGAATGGGAAGAATTGGGACAAAAATTGGAAAATTTTTAAGGGACTTTGAAAAAATTTCAACTGGAATTTTAGCCATTTTTTGACGTGAAATTGTAAACATGTGGACATGGATTTTGAAAATTCTAGAGAGAATTTTAAAAGCTTCAACAGAATTTCAACAATTTTGAGAGGGATTTGAAAAGTTTCAATGGGAATGGGAAGAATTGGGACAAAAATTGGAAAATTTTTAAGGGACTTTGAAAAAATTTCAACTGGAATTTTAGCCATTTTTTGACGTGAAATTGTAAACATGTGGACATGGATTTTGAAAATTCTAGAGAGAATTTTAAAAGCTTCAAGAGAATTTCAACAATGTTGAGAGGGATTTGAAAAGTTTCAATGGGAATGGGAAGAATTGGGACAAAAATGGGAAAATTTTTAAGGGATTTTGAAAAAATTTCAACTGGAATTTTAGCCATTTTTTGACGTGAAATTGTAAACATGTGGACATGGATTTTGAAAATTCTAGAGAGAATTCTAAAAGCTTCAACAGAATTTCAACAATTTTGAGAGGGATTTGAAAAGTTGCAATGGGAATGGGAAGAATTGGGACAAAAATTGGAAAATTTTTAAGGGACTTTGAAAAAATTTCAACTGGAATTTTAGCCATTTTTTGACGTGAAATTGTAAACATGTGGACATGGATTTTGAAAATTCTAGAGAGAATTTTAAAAGCTTCAAGAGAATTTCAACAATTTTGAGAGGGATTTGAAAAGTTGCAATGGGAATGGGAAGAATTGGGACAAAAATTGGAAAATTTTTAAGGGACTTTGAAAAAATTTCAACTGGAATTTTAGCCATTTTTTGACGTGAAATTGTAAACTTGTGGACATGGATTTTGAAAATTCTAGAGAGAATTTTAAAAGCTTCAACAGAATTTCAACAATTTTGAGAGGGATTTGAAAAGTTTCAATGGGAATGGGAAGAATTGGGACAAAAATTGGAAAATTTTTAAGGGACTTTGAAAAAATTTCAACTGGAATTTTAGCCATTTTTTGACGTGAATTTGTAAACATGTGGACATGGATTTTGAAAATTCTAGAGAGAATTTTAAAAGCTTCAAGAGAATTTCAACAATGTTGAGAGGGATTTGAAAAGTTTCAATGGGAATGGGAAGAATTGGGACAAAAATGGGAAAATTTTTAAGGGATTTTGAAAAAATTTCAACTGGAATTTTAGCCATTTTTTGACGTGAAATTGTAAACATGTGGACATGGATTTTGAAAATTCTAGAGAGAATTCTAAAAGCTTCAACAGAATTTCAACAATTTTGAGAGGGATTTGAAAAGTTGCAATGGGAATGGGAAGAATTGGGACAAAAATTGGAAAATTTTTAAGGGACTTTGAAAAAATTTCAACTGGAATTTTAGCCATTTTTTGACGTGAAATTGTAAACATGTGGACATGGATTTTGAAAATTCTAGAGAGAATTTTAAAAGCTTCAACAGAATTTCAACAATTTTGAGAGGGATTTGAAAAGTTGCAATGGGAATGGGAAGAATTGGGACAAAAATTGGAAAATTTTTAAGGGACTTTGAAAAAATTTCAACTGGAATTTTAGCCATTTTTTGACGTGAAATTGTAAACTTGTGGACATGGATTTTGAAAATTCTAGAGAGAATTTTAAAAGCTTCAAGAGAATTTCAACAATGTTGAGAGGGATTTGAAAAGTTTCAATGGGAATGGGAAGAATTGGGACAAAAATTGGAAAATTTTTAAGGGACTTTGAAAAAATTTCAACTGGAATTTTAGCAATTTTTTGACGTGAAATTGTAAACATGTGGACATGGATTTTGAAAATTCTAGAGAGAATTCTAATAGCTTAAACAGAATTTCAACAATTTTGAGAGGGATTTTAAAAGTTTCAATGGGAATGGGAAGAATTGGGACAAAAATTGGAAAATTTTTAAGGGACTTTGAAAAAATTTCAACTGGAATTTTAGCCATTTTTTGACGTGAAATTGTAAACATGTGGACATGGATTTTGAAAATTCTAGAGAGAATTTTAAAAGCTTCAACAGAATTTCAACAATTTTGAGAGGGATTTGAAAAGTTTCAATGGGAATGGGAAGAATTGGGACAAAAATTGGAAAATTTTTAAGGGACTTTGAAAAAATTTCAACTGGAATTTTAGCCATTTTTTGACGTGAACTTGTAAACATGTGGACATGGATTTTGAAAATTCTAGAGAGAATTCTAAAAGCTTCAACAGAATTTCAACAATTTTGAGAGGGATTTGAAAAGTTTCAATGGGAATGGGAAGAATTGGGACAAAAATTGGAAAATTTTTAAGGGACTTTGCAAAAATTTCAACTGGAATTTTAGCCATTTTTTGACGTGAAATTGTAAACATGTGGACATGGATTTTGAAAATTCTAGAGAGAATTTTAAAAGCTTCAACAGAATTTCAACAATTTTGAGAGGGATTTGAAAAGTTTCAATGGGAATGGGAAGAATTGGGACAAAAATTGGAAAATTTTTAAGGGACTTTGAAAAAATTTCAACTGGAATTTTAGCCATTTTTTGACGTGAAATTGTAAACATGTGGACATGGATTTTGAAAATTCTAGAGAGAATTTTAAAAGCTTCAACAGAATTTCAACAATTTTGAGAGGGATTTGAAAAGTTTCAATGGGAATGGGAAGAATTGGGACAAAAATTGGAAAATTTTTAAGGGACTTTGAAAAAATTTCAACTGGAATTTTAGCCATTTTTTGACGTGAAATTGTAAACATGTGGACATGGATTTTGAAAATTCTAGAGAGAATTTTAAAAGCTTCAACAGAATTTCAACAATTTTGAGAGGGATTTGAAAAGTTTCAATGGGAATGGGAAGAATTGGGACAAAAATTGGAAAATTTTTAAGGGACTTTGAAAAAATTTCAACTGGAATTTTAGCCATTTTTTGACGTGAAATTGTAAACATGTGGACATGGATTTTGAAAATTCTAGAGAGAATTTTAAAAGCTTCAACAGAATTTCAACAATGTTGAGAGGGATTTGAAAAGTTTCAATGGGAATGGGAAGAATTGGGACAAAAATTGGAAAATTTTTAAGGGACTTTGAAAAAATTTCAACTGGAATTTTAGCCATTTTTTGACGTGAAATTGTAAACATGTGGACATGGATTTTGAAAATTCTAGAGAGAATTTTAAAAGCTTCAACAGAATTTCAACAATTTTGAGAGGGATTTGAAAAGTTAAAATGGGAATGGGAAGAATTGGGACAAAAATTGGAAAATTTTTAAGGGACTTTGAAAAAATTTCAACTGGAATTTTAGCCATTTTTTGACGTGAATTTGTAAACATGTGGACATGGATTTTGAAAATTCTAGAGAGAATTTTAAAAGCTTCAAGAGAATTTCAACAATGTTGAGAGGGATTTGAAAAGTTTCAATGGGAATGGGAAGAATTGGGACAAAAATGGGAAAATTTTTAAGGGACTTTGAAAAAATTTCAACTGGAATTTTAGCCATTTTTTGACGTGAAATTGTAAACATGTGGACATGGATTTTGAAAATTCTAGAGAGAATTCTAAAAGCTTCAACAGAATTTCAACAATTTTGAGAGGGATTTGAAAAGTTTCAATGGGAATGGGAAGAATTGGGACAAAAATTGGAAAATTTTTAAGGGACTTTGCAAAAATTTCAACTGGAATTTTAGCCATTTTTTGACGTGAAATTGTAAACATGTGGACATGGATTTTGAAAATTCTAGAGAGAATTTTAAAAGCTTCAAGAGAATTTCAACAATTTTGAGAGGGATTTGAAAAGTTTCAATGGGAATGGGAAGAATTGGGACAAAAATTGGAAAATTTTTAAGGGACCTTGAAAAAATTTCAACTGGAATTTTAGCCATTTTTTGACGTGAACTTGTAAACATGTGGACATGGATTTTGAAAATTCTAGAGAGAATTCTAAAAGCTTCAACAGAATTTCAACAATTTTGAGAGGGATTTGAAAAGTTTCAATGGGAATGGGAAGAATTGGGACAAAGATTGGAAAATTTTTAAGGGACTTTGAAAAAATTTCAACTGGAATTTTTGCCATTTTTTGACGTGAAATTGTAAACATGTGGACATGGATTTTGAAAATTCTAGAGAGAATTTTAAAAGCTTCAACAGAATTTCAACAATTTTGAGAGGGATTTGAAAAGTTGCAATGGGAATGGGAAGAATTGGGACAAAAATTGGAAAATTTTTAAGGGACTTTGAAAAAATTTCAACTGGAATTTTAGCCATTTTTTGACGTGAACTTGTAAACATGTGGACATGGATTTTGAAAATTCTAGAGAGAATTTTAAAAGCTTCAACAGAATTTCAACAATTTTGAGAGGGATTTGAAAAGTTGCAATGGGAATGGGAAGAATTGGGACAAAAATTGGAAAATTTTTAAGGGACTTTGAAAAAATTTCAACTGGAATTTTAGCCATTTTTTGACGTGAAATTGTAAACATGTGGACATGGATTTTGAAAATTCTAGAGAGAATTTTAAAAGCTTCAACAGAATTTCAACAATTTTGAGAGGGATTTGAAAAGTTGCAATGGGAATGGGAGGAATTGGGACAAAAATGGGAAAATTTTTAAGGGACTTTGAAAAAATTTCAACTGGAATTTTAGCCATTTTTTGACGTGAAATTGTAAACATGTGGACATGGATTTTGAAAATTCTAGAGAGAATTCTAAAAGCTTCAACAGAATTTCAACAATTTTGAGAGGGATTTGAAAAGTTTCAATGGGAATGGGAAGAATTGGGACAAAAATTGGAAAATTTTTAAGGGACTTTGAAAAAATTTCAACTGGAATTTTAGCCATTTTTTGACGTGAAATTGTAAACATGTGGACATGGATTTTGAAAATTCTAGAGAGAATTTTAAAAGCTTCAACAGAATTTCAACAATTTTGAGAGGGATTTGAAAAGTTTCAATGGGAATGGGAAGAATTGGGACAAAAATTGCAAAATTTTTAAGGGACTTTGAAAAAATTTCAACTGGAATTTTAGCCATTTTTTGACGTGAAATTGTAAACATGTGGACATGGATTTTGAAAATTCTAGAGAGAATTTTAAAAGCTTCAAGAGAATTTCAACAATGTTGAGAGGGATTTGAAAAGTTTCAATGGGAATGGGAAGAATTGGGACAAAAATTGGAAAATTTTTAAGGGACTTTGCAAAAATTTCAACTGGAATTTTAGCCATTTTTTGACGTGAAATTGTAAACATGTGGACATGGATTTTGAAAATTCTAGAGAGAATTTTAAAAGCTTCAAGAGAATTTCAACAATGTTGAGAGGGATTTGAAAAGTTTCAATGGGAATGGGAAGAATTGGGACAAAAATTGGAAAATTTTTAAGGGACTTTGAAAAAATTTCAACTGGAATTTTAGCCATTTTTTGACGTGAAATTGTAAACATGTGGACATGGATTTTGAAAATTCTAGAGAGAATTTTAAAAGCTTCAAGAGAATTTCAACAATTTTGAGAGGGATTTGAAAAGTTTCAATGGGAATGGGAAGAATTGGGACAAAAATTGGAAAATTTTTAAGGGACTTTGAAAAAATTTCAACTGGAATTTTAGCCATTTTTTGACGTGAAATTGTAAACATGTGGACATGGATTTTGAAAATTCTAGAGAGAATTTTAAAAGCTTCAACAGAATTTCAACAATTTTGAGAGGGATTTGAAAAGTTTCAATGGGAATGGGAAGAATTGGGACAAAAATTGGAAAATTTTTAAGGGACTTTGAAAAAATTTCAACTGGAATTTTAGCCATTTTTTGACGTGAATTTGTAAACTTGTGGACATGGATTTTGAAAATTCTAGAGAGAATTTTAAAAGCTTCAACAGAATTTCAACAATTTTGAGAGGGATTTTAAAAGTTTCAATGGGAATGGGAAGAATTGGGACAAAAATTGGAAAATTTTTAAGGGACTTTGAAAAAATTTCAACTGGAATTTTAGCCATTTTTTGACGTGAACTTGTAAACATGTGGACATGGATTTTGAAAATTCTAGAGAGAATTCTAAAAGCTTCAACAGAATTTCAACAATTTTGAGAGGGATTTGAAAAGTTTCAATGGGAATGGGAAGAATTGGGACAAAAATTGGAAAATTTTTAAGGGACTTTGAAAAAATTTCAACTGGAATTTTAGCCATTTTTTGACGTGAACTTGTAAACATGTGGACATGGATTTTGAAAATTCTAGAGAGAATTTTAAAAGCTTCAACAGAATTTCAACAATTTTGAGAGGGATTTGAAAAGTTTCAATGGGAATGGGAAGAATTGGGACAAAAATTGGAAAATTTTTAAGGGACTTTGAAAAAATTTCAACTGGAATTTTAGCCATTTTTTGATGTGAAATTGTAAACATGTGGACATGGATTTTGAAAATTCTAGAGAGAATTTTAAAAGCTTCAACAGAATTTCAACTATTTTGAGAGGGATTTGAAAAGTTGCAATGGGAATGGGAAGAATTGGGACAAAAATGGGAAAATTTTTAAGGGACTTTGAAAAAATTTCAACTGGAATTTTAGCCATTTTTTGACGTGAATTTGTAAACATGTGGACATGGATTTTGAAAATTCTAGAGAGAATTTTAAAAGCTTCAACAGAATTTCAACAATTTTGAGAGGGATTTGAAAAGTTTCAATGGGAATGGGAAGAATTGGGACAAAAATTGGAAAATTTTTAAGGGACTTTGAAAAAATTTCAACTGGAATTTTAGCCATTTTTTGACGTGAAACTGTAAACATGTGGACATGGATTTTGAAAATTCTAGAGAGAATTCTAAAAGCTTCAACAGAATTTCAACAATTTTGAGAGGGATTTGAAAAGTTGCAATGGGAATGGGAAAAATTGGGACAAAAATGGGAAAATTTTTAAGGGACTTTGCAAAAATTTCAACTGGAATTTTAGCCATTTTTTGACGTGAAATTGTAAACATGTGGACATGGATTTTGAAAATTCTAGAGAGAATTTTAAAAGCTTCAACAGAATTTCAACAATGTTGAGAGGGATTTGAAAAGTTTCAATGGGAATGGGAAGAATTGGGACAAAAATTGGAAAATTTTTAAGGGACTTTGAAAAAATTTCAACTGGAATTTTAGCCATTTTTTGACGTGAAATTGTAAACATGTGGACATGGATTTTGAAAATTCTAGAGAGAATTCTAAAAGCTTCAACAGAATTTCAACAATTTTGAGAGGGATTTGAAAAGTTGCAATGGGAATGGGAAGAATTGGGACAAAAATTGGAAAATTTTTAAGGGACTTTGAAAAAATTTCAACTGGAATTTTAGCCATTTTTTGACGTGAAATTGTAAACATGTGGACATGGATTTTGAAAATTCTAGAGAGAATTCTAAAAGCTTCAAGAGAATTTCAACAATTTTGAGAGGGATTTGAAAAGTTTCAATGGGAATGGGAAGAATTGGGACAAAAATTGGAAAATTTTTAAGGGACTTTGAAAAAATTTCAACTGGAATTTTAGCCATTTTTTGACGTGAAATTGTAAACATGTGGACATGGATTTTGAAAATTCTAGAGAGAATTCTAAAAGCTTCAACAGAATTTCAACAATTTTGAGAGGGATTTGAAAAGTTTAAATGGGAATGGGAAGAATTGGGACAAAAATTGGAAAATTTTTAAGGGACTTTGAAAAAATTTCAACTGGAATTTTAGCCATTTTTTGACGTGAAATTGTAAACATGTGGACATGGATTTTGAAAATTCTAGAGAGAATTTTAAAAGCTTCAAGAGAATTTCAACAATGTTGAGAGGGATTTGAAAAGTTTCAATGGGAATGGGAAGAATTGGGACAAAAATTGGAAAATTTTTAAGGGACTTTGAAAAAATTTCAACTGGAATTTTAGCCATTTTTTGACGTGAATTTGTAAACTTGTGGACATGGATTTTGAAAATTCTAGAGAGAATTTTAAAAGCTTCAACAGAATTTCAACAATTTTGAGAGGGATTTGAAAAGTTTCAATGGGAATGGGAAGAATTGGGACAAAAATGGGAAAATTTTTAAGGGACTTTGAAAAAATTTCAACTGGAATTTTAGCCATTTTTTGACGTGAAATTGTAAACATGTGGACATGGATTTTGAAAATTCTAGAGAGAATTCTAAAAGCTTCAACAGAATTTCAACAATTTTGAGAGGGATTTGAAAAGTTTCAATGGGAATGGGAAGAATTGGGACAAAAATTGGAAAATTTTTAAGGGACTTTGCAAAAATTTCAACTGGAATTTTAGCAATTTTTTGACGTGAAATTGTAAACATGTGGACATGGATTTTGAAAATTCTAGAGAGAATTTTAAAAGCTTCAACAGAATTTCAACAATTTTGAGAGGGATTTGAAAAGTTTCAATGGGAATGGGAAGAATTGGGACAAAAATTGGAAAATTTTTAAGGGACTTTGAAAAAATTTCAACTGGAATTTTAGCCATTTTTTGACGTGAACTTGTAAACATGTGGACATGGATTTTGAAAATCCTAGAGAGAATTCTAAAAGCTTCAACAGAATTTCAACAATGTTGAGAGGGATTTGAAAAGTTTCAATGGGAATGGGAAGAATTGGGACAAAAATTGGAAAATTTTTAAGGGACTTAAAAAATTTCAACTGGAATTTTAGCAATTTTTTGACATGAAATTGTAAACATGTGGACATGGATTTTGAAAATTCTAGAGAGAATTTTAAAAGCTTCAACAGAATTTCAACAATGTTGAGAGGGATTTGTAAAGTTTCAATGGGAATGGGAAGAATTGGGACAAAAATTGGAAAATTTTTAAGGGACTTTGAAAAAATTTCAACTGGAATTTTAGCAATTTTTTGACGTGAAATTGTAAACATGTGGACATGGATTTTGAAAATTCTAGAGAGAATTTTAAAAGCTTCAACAGAATTTCAACAATTTTGAGAGGGATTTGAAAAGTTTCAATGGGAATGGGAAGAATTGGGACAAAAATGGGAAAATTTTTAAGGGACTTTGAAAAAATTTCAACTGGAATTTTAGCCATTTTTTGACGTGAAATTGTAAACATGTGGACATGGATTTTGAAAATTCTAGAGAGAATTCTAAAAGCTTCAACAGAATTTCAACAATTTTGAGAGGGATTTGAAAAGTTTAAATGGGAATGGGAAGAATTGGGACAAAAATTGGAAAATTTTTAAGGGACTTTGCAAAAATTTCAACTGGAATTTTAGCCATTTTTTGACGTGAAATTGTAAACATGTGGACATGGATTTTGAAAATTCTAGAGAGAATTTTAAAGGCTTCAACAGAATTTCAACAATGTTGAGAGGGATTTGAAAAGTTTCAATGGGAATGGGAAGAATTGGGACAAAAATTGGAAAATTTTTAAGGGACTTTGAAAAAATTTCAACTGGAATTTTAGCCATTTTTTGACGTGAAATTGTAAACATGTGGACATGGATTTTGAAAATTCTAGAGAGAATTTTAAAAGCTTCAAGAGAATTTCAACAATTTTGAGAGGGATTTGAAAAGTTTCAATGGGAATGGGAAGAATTGGGACAAAAATTGGAAAATTTTTAAGGGACTTTGAAAAAATTTCAACTGGAATTTTAGCCATTTTTTGACGTGAAATTGTAAACATGTGGACATGGATTTTGAAAATTCTAGAGTGAATTCTAAAAGCTTCAACAGAATTTCAACAATTTTGAGAGGGATTTGCAAAGTTTCAATGGGAATGGGAAGAATTGGGACAAAAATTGGAAAATTTTTAAGGGACTTTGAAAAAATTTCAACTGGAATTTTAGCCATTTTTTGACGTGAAATTGTAAACATGTGGACATGGATTTTGAAAATTCTAGAGAGAATTTTAAAAGCTTCAACAGAATTTCAACAATTTTGAGAGGGATTTGAAAAGTTTCAATGGGAATGGGAAGAATTGGGACAAAAATTGGAAAATTTTTAAGGGACTTTGCAAAAATTTCAACTGGAATTTTAGCCATTTTTTGACGTGAAATTGTAAACATGTGGACATGGATTTTGAAAATTCTAGAGAGAATTTTAAAAGCTTCAACAGAATTTCAACAATTTTGAGAGGGATTTGAAAAGTTTCAATGGGAATGGGAAGAATTGGGACAAAAATTGGAAAATTTTTAAGGGACTTTGAAAAAATTTCAACTGGAATTTTAGCCATTTTTTGACGTGAACTTGTAAACATGTGGACATGGATTTTGAAAATTCTAGAGAGAATTCTAAAAGCTTCAACAGAATTTCAACAATTTTGAGAGGGATTTGAAAAGTTTCAATGGGAATGGGAAGAATTGGGACAAAAATTGGAAAATTTTTAAGGGACTTTGAAAAAATTTCAACTGGAATTTTAGCCATTTTTTGACGTGAAATTGTAAACATGTGGACATGGATTTTGAAAATTCTAGAGAGAATTCTAAAAGCTTCAACCGAATTTCAACAATTTTGAGAGGGATTTGAAAAGTTTCAATGGGAATGGGAAGAATTGGGACAAAAATTGGAAAATTTTTAAGGGACTTTGAAAAAATTTCAACTGGAATTTTAGCCATTTTTTGACGTGAAATTGTAAACATGTGGACATGGATTTTGAAAATTCTAGAGAGAATTTTAAAAGCTTCAACAGAATTTCAACAATTTTGAGAGGGATTTGCAAAGTTTCAATGGGAATGGGAAGAATTGGGACAAAAATTGGAAAATTTTTAAGGGACTTTGAAAAAATTTCAACTGGAATTTTAGCCATTTTTTGACGTGAAATTGTAAACATGTGGACATGGATTTTGAAAATTCTAGAGAGAATTCTAAAAGCTTCAACAGAATTTCAACAATTTTGAGAGGGATTTGAAAAGTTTCAATGGGAATGGGAAGAATTGGGACAAAAATTGGAAAATTTTTAAGGGACTTTGCAAAAATTTCAACTGGAATTTTAGCCATTTTTTGACGTGAAATTGTAAACGTGGACATGGATTTTGAAAATTCTAGAGAGAATTCTAAAAGCTTCAACAGAATTTCAACAATTTTGAGAGGGATTTGAAAAGTTGCAATGGGAATGGGAAGAATTGGGACAAAAATTGGAAAATTTTTAAGGGACTTAAAAAATTTCAACTGGAATTTTAGCAATTTTTTGACGTGAAATTGTAAACATGTGGACATGGATTTTGAAAATTCTAGAGAGAATTTTAAAAGTTTCAAGAGAATTTCAACAATGTTGAGAGGGATTTGTAAAGTTTCAATGGGAATGGGAAGAATTGGGACAAAAATTGGAAAATTTTTAAGGGACTTTGAAAAAATTTCAACTGGAATTTTAGCCATTTTTTGATGTGAAATTGTAAACATGTGGACATGGATTTTGAAAATTCTAGAGAGAATTTTAAAAGCTTCAACAGAATTTCAAAATGTTGAGAGGGATTTTAAAAGTTTCAATGGGAATGGGAAGAATTGGGACAAAAATTGGAAAATTTTTAAGGGACTTTGCAAAAATTTCAACTGGAATTTTAGCCATTTTTTGACGTGAAATTGTAAACATGTGGACATGGATTTTGAAAATTCTAGAGAGAATTTTAAAAGCTTCAACAGAATTTCAACAATTTTGAGAGGGATTTGAAAAGTTTCAATGGGAATGGGAAGAATTGGGACAAAAATTGGAAAATTTTTAAGGGACTTTGAAAAAATTTCAACTGGAATTTTAGCCATTTTTTGACGTGAACTTGTAAACATGTGGACATGGATTTTGAAAATTCTAGAGAGAATTCTAAAAGCTTCAACAGAATTTCAACAATTTTGAGAGGGATTTGAAAAGTTTCAATGGGAATGGGAAGAATTGGGACAAAAATTGGAAAATTTTTAAGGGACTTTGAAAAAATTTCAACTGGAATTTTAGCCATTTTTTGACGTGAAATTGTAAACATGTGGACATGGATTTTGAAAATTCTAGAGAGAATTCTAAAAGCTTCAACCGAATTTCAACAATTTTGAGAGGGATTTGAAAAGTTTCAATGGGAATGGGAAGAATTGGGACAAAAATTGGAAAATTTTTAAGGGACTTTGAAAAAATTTCAACTGGAATTTTAGCCATTTTTTGACGTGAAATTGTAAACATGTGGACATGGATTTTGAAAATTCTAGAGAGAATTTTAAAAGCTTCAACAGAATTTCAACAATTTTGAGAGGGATTTGAAAAGTTTCAATGGGAATGGGAAGAATTGGGACAAAAATTGGAAAATTTTTAAGGGACTTTGAAAAAATTTCAACTGGAATTTTAGCCATTTTTTGACGTGAAATTGTAAACATGTGGACATGGATTTTGAAAATTCTAGAGAGAATTCTAAAAGCTTCAACAGAATTTCAACAATTTTGAGAGGGATTTGAAAAGTTGCAATGGGAATGGGAAGAATTGGGACAAAAATGGGAAAATTTTTAAGGGACTTTGCAAAAATTTCAACTGGAATTTTAGCCATTTTTTGACGTGAAATTGTAAACGTGGACATGGATTTTGAAAATTCTAGAGAGAATTCTAAAAGCTTCAACAGAATTTCAACAATTTTGAGAGGGATTTGAAAAGTTGCAATGGGAATGGGAAGAATTGGGACAAAAATTGGAAAATTTTTAAGGGACTTAAAAAATTTCAACTGGAATTTTAGCAATTTTTTGACGTGAAATTGTAAACATGTGGACATGGATTTTGAAAATTCTAGAGAGAATTTTAAAAGTTTCAAGAGAATTTCAACAATGTTGAGAGGGATTTGTAAAGTTTCAATGGGAATGGGAAGAATTGGGACAAAAATTGGAAAATTTTTAAGGGACTTTGAAAAAATTTCAACTGGAATTTTAGCCATTTTTTGATGTGAAATTGTAAACATGTGGACATGGATTTTGAAAATTCTAGAGAGAATTTTAAAAGCTTCAACAGAATTTCAAAATGTTGAGAGGGATTTTAAAAGTTTCAATGGGAATGGGAAGAATTGGGACAAAAATTGGAAAATTTTTAAGGGACTTTGCAAAAATTTCAACTGAAATTTTAGCCATTTTTTGACGTGAAATTGTAAACATGTGGACATGGATTTTGAAAATTCTAGAGAGAATTCTAAAAGCTTCAACAGAATTTCAACAATTTTGAGAGGGATTTGAAAAGTTTCAATGGGAATGGGAAGAATTGGGACAAAAATTGGAAAATTTTTAAGGGACTTTGAAAAAATTTCAACTGGAATTTTAGCCATTTTTTGACGTGAAATTGTAAACATGTGGACATGGATTTTGAAAATTCTAGAGAGAATTTTAAAAGCTTCAAGAGAATTTCAACAATGTTGAGAGGGATTTGAAAAGTTTCAATGGGAATGGGAAGAATTGGGACAAAAATTGGAAAATTTTTAAGGGACTTTGAAAAAATTTCAACTGGAATTTTAGCCATTTTTTGACGTGAAATTGTAAACATGTGGACATGGATTTTGAAAATTCTAGAGAGAATTTTAAAAGCTTCAACAGAATTTCAACAATTTTGAGAGGGATTTGAAAAGTTTCAATGGGAATGGGAAGAATTGGGACAAAAATTGGAAAATTTTTAAGGGACTTTGAAAAAATTTCAACTGGAATTTTAGCCATTTTTTGACGTGAAATTGTAAACATGTGGACATGGATTTTGAAAATTCTAGAGAGAATTTTAAAAGCTTCAACAGAATTTCAACAATGTTGAGAGGGATTTGAAAAGTTTCAATGGGAATGGGAAGAATTGGGACAGAAATGGGAAAATTTTTAAGGGACTTTGAAAAAATTTCAACTGGAATTTTAGCCATTTTTTTACGTGAAATTGTAAACATGTGGACATGGATTTTGAAAATTCTAGAGAGAATTTTAAAAGCTTCAACAGAATTTCAACAATTTTGAGAGGGATTTGAAAAGTTTCAATGGGAATGGGAAGAATTGGGACAAAAATGGGAAAATTTTTAAGGGACTTTCAAAAAATTTCAACTGGAATTTTTGCCATTTTTTGACGTGAAATTGTAAACATGTGGACATGGATTTTGAAAATTCTAGAGAGAATTTTTAAAGCTTCAAGAGAATTTCAACAATGTTGAGAGGGATTTGAAAAGTTTCAATGGGAATGGGAAGAATTGGGACAAAAATTGGAAAATTTTTAAGGGACTTTGAAAAAATTTCAACTGGAATTTTAGCCATTTTTTGACGTGAAATTGTAAACATGTGGACATGGATTTTGAAAATTCTAGAGAGAATTTTAAAAGCTTCAACAGAATTTCAACAATTTTGAGAGGGATTTGAAAAGTTTCAATGGGAATGGGAAGAATTGGACAAAAATTGGAAAATTTTTAAGGGACTTGAAAAAATTTCAACTGGAATTTTAGCCATTTTTTGACGTGAAATTGTAAACATGTGGACATGGATTTGAAAATTCTAGAGAGAATTTTAAAAGCTTCAACAGAATTTCAACAATTTTGAGAGGGATTTGAAAAGTTTCAATGGGAATGGGAAGAATTGGGACAAAAATTGGAAAATTTTTAAGGGACTTTGAAAAAATTTCAACTGGAATTTTAGCCATTTTTTGACGTGAAATTGTAAACATGTGGACATGGATTTTGAAAATTCTAGAGAGAATTTTAAAGCTTCAACAGAATTTCAACAATTTTGAGAGGGATTTGAAAAGTTTCAATGGGAATGGGAAGAATTGGGACAAAAATTGGAAAATTTTTAAGGGACTTTGAAAAAATTTCAACTGGAATTTTAGCCATTTTTTGACGTGAAATTGTAAACATGTGGACATGGATTTTGAAAATTCTAGAGAGAATTTTAAAAGCTTCAACAGAATTTCAACAATTTTGAGAGGGATTTGAAAAGTTTCAATGGGAATGGGAAGAATTGGGACAAAAATTGGAAAATTTTTAAGGGACTTTGAAAAAATTTCAACTGGAATTTTAGCCATTTTTTGACGTGAAATTGTAAACATGTGGACATGGATTTTGAAAATTCTAGAGAGAATTTTAAAAGCTTCAACAGAATTTCAACAATTTTGAGAGGGATTTGAAAAGTTTCAATGGGAATGGGAAGAATTGGGACAAAAATTGGAAAATTTTTAAGGGACTTTGAAAAAATTTCAACTGGAATTTTAGCCATTTTTTGACGTGAAATTGTAAACATGTGGACATGGATTTTGAAAATTCTAGAGAGAATTTTAAAGGCTTCAACAGAATTCAATTTTGAGAGGGATTTGAAAAGTTTCAATGGGAATGGGAAGAATTGGGACAAAAATTGGAAAATTTTTAAGGGACTTGAAAAATTTCAACTGAAATTTAGCCATTTTTTGACGTGAAATTGTAAACATGTGGACATGG